>NC_134837.1:12805085-12882114 GCF_004210375.1 Tachypleus tridentatus
AACAAAACAAATGAACTTTTATAGCAGTTTGATTTATTAATTGTATAAAGTAAAATTTTTTATAAGGTTATTGAAATTTATTAGTTTTAATCTCTCTGTAATGTGTAATTTGATTACAAATTAGAAGGTATGGACTGTTACATCGAACTTGTACTTTGATTTTATATGAACTAGTTGTATAAACTGTCCTTTTTTCTCTCTCTGAATTTCAGATCTGACATGCCCTAAAGGATTAATTATGTTGTATGGTAAAACTTGTACAGGTAAATTTTATAATCTGCATTTGCTGATTATATCTTTGATATGTAAGGTGTTTATAAAGTTTTTGAATTATTCTAGATATATTTTGTTATTTGCAATCACACTAGTATAAAATATTAATGCTTTTCTACAGGGCTCAAACACCCTCTCAAGATTCACAGAGACTCCAGTTAACCAATCAAACTTCTCTTTATCCCCAATTACTTTTATATCTACCTCAGTGGGTCTGTAATTGAAAGAAAACCTTGTTAAGACACCTGTTTGTGGTATTTGAGCACGTATACCATGTCTTGTCCTGCTAGCTTGTGAGCTGGGTTATGGTTCAGCCACTCTGATAACCTAATCCTAAACCCCAGTCATGCCTTGATGATATTTTGGATACATTCTACTCCTCCTTTGTAGGAAGTCTATGTCATAAAAATAAAGACACCCCTAGTCCATGTACCAAGTTTGATCCTGCTAGATCCAAAATTGTAAAAGGAATTTGGAGACAAGCAAACAAATCAATATTTGATTAATAACTAATTGAATTTTTGTACTACTACAGGAAGAAAATCTTTAGCAACTAAATATTACTTTATTAATGTATTTTTAGTAATTTACTTTTATCCATAGATTTATTATTTATAGTAATTCAGATATATGAATATTTTTATTTTTATTTGTATAGCTAATGGTACACTATAATAAATCATTTCATTTATTCATATGTTGATATTTATAGCAAAAATCCAATATTTCCTCTTCTAAAATATAGAATAGGGTATGTTCAAAATCAGTGAATAGTTTTTAACAAGTTATTTTTCATTGGATTCATACAGAAATTTGTAATTGTTGAGCAGTCTTGTATGTATTGTACCAGCTTTTGTATAGAGTGGGGTGTTAAACAATATGTATTATGTATTGTAGCAGGTGCTATATGAAGCTTGGGGGTGAGCAATATAAGTAGACTTATTCTGTGTAGGTTATTGTTTTTTAATAATATGGTCAAATGAAAACTTTAAAAACACATATAATATGATAAGGAACACAATGAACACAACAGCCAATGTTTCATGTTACACAAATGTCTTTAAATAGTCTCAAGACTTGCAAATCATTTAGTGGAAAACTAAAGAAAACATTCCAACTTTAATTATTTTCAGTCACTATTTGAAAGGGAAACTTAGACACATTTTATGAAATTCATTCCTCACAAAGAAGTACATAAAACATTTTATGGATATTTCTAACAGATGTGAATGAATGTGAAGTTTTTCCAAATGTCTGCCAAGGTGGAGGACTTTGTGTCAACACAGAAGGATCTTACCATTGCAACTGTCCACCAGGTTTAACCTTAGACCCAAGTGGTAATAATTGTGTTGGTGAGTATTATTTTCATTTGTGTTATTAAATTATTATACTTTAATATTTATAGTTTAAATGTCAGAAAGTTTATACAAAATGTGTTTTTAATGTATTATTTTGCATTACTCTATTTAAATGAAGTGTGTATTTAAACGTTATTCTATGAGACACCAAACTTTATAAGTACCATAGTAAAATCTTTATATTACAGTTATTAAATTAACATTAATTTGACACCTAAAGACTATTGGTTTGCTGTTTTAAACCTATAAAATTCAGGCATTACTTGTTTTGTTTTTAAATGTGTGTACTGCTGTTACCAATATTTTAAATTTATCATCAGACCTGAGAGAAGAGCTATGTTATGCTGATTATGAAGGTGGTCATTGTATTACCCCATTCAGTGGTCTACACAGGAAAATGTTATGTTGTTGCTCTGTGGGAAAGGCTTGGGGTCATTCCTGTGAACCATGTCCTCAACCAGGATCATGTAGGTTTCTTTTAAAACTTCCCTTAGTCATAGTATTTTTTTTTCTAGAATATTAATTGAAATATGTGATATAAGGACATTGATGGTCTCCTTTTCCATAGTTAGTACTAAATTTTTCTTGGAAAATTAGTATAAATCTTTCAACACAGGCTCAGTCAATTTGACCAACCACATGACCTGTCTGTACTCATTTAAAATCTATAGTTTTGTTACTAGTAACTTTCAATATAGTTTGTGTATCTTCACAAAATTTGCCAGATGTTCAATAAACATAATCATCCTTTCATATGCAAAAAAAATAATATTTTTAGTGAAGTATTTTTAACAAGCTACATAATGATTTGTCAGTGAATGTATCAGCTTTTTATTAGTGATTGTCATGGTAAAATTAAGTTACTTTTTCATTTCAAATTTCATTTGTGTAATCTCTACAACCTCCTACATACATTTTAAATGTTTAGTTTTCAGTAAAACATTATATTTTTCTGTTATTTTCTTAACCCTGTTTACTATAAGTAAAGTTGGATAATTTGAGCAACTTCATAACTACCAAAAAGACCAACAATATTCCATTTTGTCAGGTTTATCTTAGTATTGAATGAGCTTGTGGTTTATCTTAGTATTGAATGAGCTTGTGGTTTATCTTAGTATTGAATGAGCTTGTGGTTTATCTTAGTATTGAATGAGCTTGTGGTTTATCTCAGTATTGAATGAGCTTGTGGTTTATCCTAGTATTGAATGAGCTTGTGGTTTATCTCAGTATTGAATGAGCTTGTGGTTTATCCTAGTATTGAATGAGCTTGTGGTTTATCCTAGTATTGAATGAGCTTGTGGTTTATCTCAGTATTGAATGAGCTTGTGGTTTATCTTAGTATTGAATGAGCTTGTGGTTTATCTTAGTATTGAATGAGCTTGTGGTTTATCTCAGTATTGAATGAGCTTGTGGTTTATCTCAGTATTGAATGAGCTTGTGGTTTATCTTAGTATTGAATGAGCTTGTGGTTTATCTCAGTATTGAATGAGCTTGTGGTTTATCCTAGTATTGAATGAGCTTGTGGTTTATCCTAGTATTGAATGAGCTTGTGGTTTATCTCAGTATTGAATGAGTTTGGGGTTTATCTTGGTATTGAATTAGTTTTTTTGAATAGATTTAACACCAGTTGTTTTTGGATTACATAAGATTGTATCAATTAAATATTTACAATGTGGTGGCTATCTAAACACTATTAAATTTAACTGTTGAGAAAATGCTCCTGTAACACTATAATAATAGTTTTTTTGTTTAGTATTCTATAAATTCTGCATCTAGATAAATTATTTCCTAGTTGTTACTTAAGTAGAGAGAGAAGGCAACTATTTAAACGTTAAAATGATACTTTAGAATGTTGTTAGTAGCATGGATGAAGGTTTTAGGTATATTTATATTGACTGCTCATAACGATTGTAAAGCTGTCAATGATATGATTTAATGTACTAATTATTAGGTAAAAATATTAAACCCTATGACCCAACCACTTTTGAAAGGTCTGCCTTTCTTTGTAAGGTTTTTTATTTATCTTTAAGTGATTTTTTTTAACTTAAGGTTTTTCTAATATGATGAACTAATCTTTAGTTTGTGATGTATTTAACTATATATAATGATTATTTTTTTATTTTTTTTATTAGGTATTTAAATGTGTGTATTCTATGATTGTCATGAAGCTATTAATACAGTGGTTATTTTTGAGCAAGCACATTAACAGTTTTTGTTGTTGTTCTTTTCAGTGCAGTTTAATGAATTGTGTATTAAAGGACCAGGGTTTTCCCTGGATGGGAGAGGTCGAGGAGACATGATTATTATAACTGGTAAGTGTAGTTTTGCTTCTAGTACATAATACGATTTGTCTCTGCACTTGGAAACAGAAATGTTTAACCTTTCTTTACCAGTTTGTCAATAATATCACATAGAGTGCATTAAAATTTCCATTGACAGGGATAAGGCTAGTCATATTATGAAGAAATAATGTATGATTAATGAGGCATGACTGACAAGTTTCTGATTCTTAGGTTTATTTACAATGAGAACTAAAATTAAAAGAGGGAAATAGTGTGAGAAACAATAAAACATTACATAAATTAAAACAAAATACAAATTGATTGCATATCCATTAATTCATAATCTGTTACAGTCGTACTTGTAATTAATCAATTCACTTTAATATCAGTATCTTTGTACATTCAGTTCAGTCAGTGCTTAAAATATTTTTGTTATTAACTTGGTAAGATTTTACAGTTGTTCAGTTTTGTCTATAACAATTAAGACACTTTCTACAGAGACATTGAACCTTTCTTTAAAAAAGGTGAATAGAGTTGACTGGCCTAATGTCTTTCTTTCAACTGTCTTATTTACTACTCTGTTGTTGTTGTCTTGCTCAGCTTACTTAGCTTTCCTTCTTCTTGTTGTCATGGTTTACTAGTTCAACACCAGTTCATGTAATGTTTTGATTAATATAGCATTGAGGCAGTCTTCATTAACCATGCATGCACACTGCCCCATCAATTGTTTGTTTGCTTTGAATTTCATGAAAAACTACATGAGGGTATTTTCACTAGTCATTCCTAATTTAGCAGTGTAAGACTAGAGGGAAGGCAACTAGTTGTCACCACCCACTGCCAACTCTTAGGCTACTCTTTTACAAATGCAGATTGGGATTAACCATAACATTATAATACCTCCGCAGTTAAAAGGGTGAGGATGTTTGGTATGATGGGTATTCCAACTCATGACCCTCAGATTACGAGTCAAGTGCCCTAACCACCTGTCTGTGCTGGGCCTACCCCCATGATTTTGGAATGGATTTCACAACTTAATATAAAAATCATGGTAAAAAATGAGTAAAAAGTTATAAATTATTGTATTCACCTTCTAATATTGGTCTAATAATTGATGTGGAGGGGGCCAAAAAAACAGTGAACAATCATGAATACTATTATTGTTGACTTATTCCTTTATTATTACTAGAGTTTATATTGTCGTCATAAAAAATAGTTTTTATACCAGCATTTTCCTTCATTATTTTTGCGGTATATTACAAGGGTATTTATTTGCCATGGTCAAATTTTGAAGAGGTTAACCCCTGCCCATGTCTGCTGTCTTGGTGTACTGTAACTATTAGTATAATGTATTTAATGTGATCAGATGTACGAAACAGTCTATTACTTTCATGTTATTTCCTACTTTAATGTATAGCAAATACAAAACAAATATTACATAACTAAGTAATAACAATAAGTTCTGTGTTCATGATATCAGAAGAAGATGTGATTTCTAGAAACTTCAGTATAAAACAATACCTATAACATGGCTGCTTTTGAAAGGTGGACCTTTTTTCTTCTGAAGAAGTAAGATTATTTTTTAAAAAACACTTGAGGTACAGGGCTTTTATCATCTTTTATTAAACTCTATAGGTTATGTAAACATAAAGTTAGGAGTAGATGGTCTCTGAAGAGCAGTGTTTTGGCTTTAAAATAACATTTGGAACATAGTAATCTATAAAAAAAATGTACTTTATATCAAGTCAGGAAAGTTACATGGATGTATATGCTGCTAGGTTTTAACTTTACTTGTGTTTTACATTTCTGAAACTTACTTATTTGTCCATTATTTGTAGATATCAATGAATGTGTCCATTTTCCTAACATCTGTGTGAATGGAAGATGTCATAACACCATTGGAAGCTTCAACTGCCAGTGCAACCAAGGGTTTGCTCTTGATAAACATAATTTGAATTGTACTGGTAAGTTCAGGTTTTTATACTTGAAAATAGTATAAAGGGTTTATGAAGATATGGCATACTGAAAAAGAAAATAATATCATACTATAATGGAACTCTTGCTTATATGATACTGGAAAAACTTTTATACTATGTGATGTACAACTCTCAACTTCAAGAAATTTTTACTGTATGTGCATGTAGATTTGCATAGGGAGTCGTGAATTTCCCATTGTACCTCTACTTCACTTCACAGAGAACTTTATTTTTTTCATTTTCAGGGTGCAGATATGATGTCATGAATACATAACATTCAGAAGTAATGCAATAGCACCATCTGTATGAATATAATAGTACTTTCTGTTGTATGTCCATGTAAATATTTTGCAGGGTGTGGAAAGATATTCACCAAAATAGGTATAAAGGTTTGTTATGTCCATGGGGGAATTACACAAATTTTCAATTTTGTAGTTTTTATGAATGTTTTTGTGTTGTTGTTGTTTTTACCACTACTTTGACCTTGTTGATGGATTATCACCAAAATTTCCAATAAGATTTGTTGGGTCCATGAAGAGGTATGTTCAAGTTTATGATTTTGCATTTTGTGTTTTGCTGTTTTTATGGTTGTTTTGGGTTTTTAAAAAATTATATGTAAAGGAAACAACTTTTTATGCTCTGAGATAACCTTTCATTAATCATGAATTTTACGTAACTTCTATCCAGGGTGCAGGTACCTCAGCTCGTATCTTTCACGTTATATGAAGGATAAGATCGAAATAATAAGTTAATTTTAACATTTAATCACATGTTTGTTTCCTGTAGATAAACTATCTATTATTTTAAAAACAGCAAACTTACATTATTCAGTTTATCCAATTAATTAATTCATAGAAATCTAGAAAAACCTGATAATTGTAAATATTTATTTTGAGGTTAGAATTACTTTAAGTGTTGTAACTCTTTACTTCATTCTTAGACATCGATGAGTGTTCCATAGCCAGAGGCGTTTGTGCAAATGGGCGATGTATCAACACTCTTGGATCCTTTCGATGCGAGTGTAATGAAGGCTTTGAAGACACTATGATGATGCAGATGTGCATGGGTGAGTTTACAGAGATTTAAAAAAATTCTTAGTATGGGGTTTTAAATTATTTGTTTCTTTAATTCTAAAGTAATATTTATAAACGTTTTCCAAGGTTGAAGAAACAACAACAAATGTTTCTATTTTTCATATGTGCTTACGGTTTTTCATTTATTTCCATTAGAAAATGGTAATGGTATTTTTTTAATTACGATGTATATTAGTTGCTTTAATTGTTATGTACTAGTGGGCTCCCCACGTGTCTTTGGAACACGTTTTCAAACTAATTAACATCTTTCTTGGTCCATGGTTCCTAACAACATACAAAAATGTAAAAGTACCATCAGTGTCATAGTTAGTTCCACTAAATATTGCTGGGGATACCATATGTAGAAAATTAGTGAATTTCCCACTTTATTTGGTCAGTTTTTTATACTGGTGTTAAAAAAGAAAAACAGAATGTAAAGTGACTGAATATTGGTGGTGAAATAATATTAAAACAATTTATAATTTGAAGGTTCATAATCACTGTGTTGACTTTATTAATTATTATGATTAGTTTATGCATTACAGATGGCAAACCACACTTTCTATGAAAGTTTTTTTTAATACAAGATTGTGATGTTATATTGTATTTGTGGACTGTTATCCTTATCTTAGAAACGCATAAAAAAACATTAAAAAGATTACCATAAGGGGATTGCTATATGACAAAGACACAACATTCTGAATTTAAAAAGCCTCAGTGTACTTCATGGGTGCATACTTTCACACTGTGTGTTTAAATAGCAACGGCCATTTAAATCATGTTCCAACACCAATCAGAAGTTTTAAGTCTTCCAGTCACATTTTTAAATCAGTTGATCTTTTCTAAGCGTAGTTATGGTGGACTTCTGTGTTTTTCTGTCTGTGTAAACTTGATCTATAAAGTTAAAGCTCATATACGGGGGAAAACCAATGGATAGTTTGCTTCGTTTAAGATAGGTCTAACTTAACAGAAATTTGTTATAATAAAAATTGTAAAAGTGTCAGGTAGTAGCACATAATCATAGCCATGAGATTTAGCATGACTGATTATTGAAAAAGTAGATCAAAGGTCAGCACATGATGTGGAACATCATTCTTATAGTGTAGTAACCTTAGTTACTCCAGATATAATTGAGGTCACACTCACAAGCTATAGTTGAGGACTTAGTATATTTGATAAATAAAGTATAAGATTTATTTTCTAATACTTTTTATAATATTTGTTTAAATTATTTTTTCTTTCTCAGTACTCATTTAGTTTAAATACATACTTTTAAATTCTAATAGCAAGTAACTCTTTCAAAGTTTAATCTCTTGTAATTTCACTTTGGGGATTGGCCCATAAGTATCATGAATAAATGGTAGACTATTTATTAAAACTTAATTTTAAAGTGTAACTAAATGTACACATATATATTTATATTTTTAGACATTAATGAGTGTGAAAGAAATCGAGGCCTTTGTCGAGGTGGGCAGTGTATTAATACTGTCGGTTCTTTCCGTTGTGAGTGCCCCCTTGGTCACGAACTGACTTCTGATGGAAGATATTGTAAAGGTAAAAATTTTGTTATAGAGAAATGTTAAAATTGGATTATAAACCGTGATAATTTCTCATTACTGGTGAATGAATTTACGATTGTCTAAATATAGTATTGGAAAAGGCTGCTTCTATGATAATGGAAAAGGTTACATAAGCAATAGATATTATAACTATTCAACCACGACAATATGGAATAACAGTGTTTTTAACCTGTAAATGTTGCGTCTTGATGAAACATAAAATTAAAAGTATGTTTGCTCAAGGACCAACTGTAAAAGCTTCAAATGTTAGAGGTGTTATATAAAAATAAGTATGATAATCATGGCTCTGAGTGAACAAGTAATGGATGTTTTTGTTGTACAGATATAGATGAGTGTAGTCGAACAAGTGGTATCTGTTCGAATGGTGTCTGTGAGAACATGATGGGCACATATCAGTGTATATGTAACGATGGATACAAGCAGACTCCTCAGCTTACCAGCTGTGAAGGTGAAATTTTTTCTGTTTGTTTTTACAATATAATCTCATTTATTGGCTCATAAGTGTACAACAGAATTTTCAGATTTCA
This sequence comes from Tachypleus tridentatus, assembly GCF_004210375.1. Taxonomy (NCBI): domain Eukaryota; kingdom Metazoa; phylum Arthropoda; class Merostomata; order Xiphosura; family Limulidae; genus Tachypleus; species Tachypleus tridentatus. The sequence goes on from NC_134837.1 coordinate 12,814,152, forward strand.
GTATAGAGCTTTCTAAGCACATTTTGATCACCAAAATGAAAGGGCTTTTGAATTTTATACTTATAAGAATACAGTTTTTTGTGTGTTAACTTTCATGTACTAATTGAAATATTGAATTAAACAGACGTTAAAATAAAAGCTAGATCTTCTTGTGTTTGTTGCACACATTCAGTCAGTATTTTGTTGAATACAATTTTATGAGATGAGAAGCGACTTAATCATATCATGAACAAATGCTTTTACATTCACTATTCTAAGTTCAAGAAAATAAGTTTTTCTTACTGTCATGTTGCTAAGGGTTACTTTTGTTATCTGAAGCCCAAGAGATTCCTTACTGTCATATTACTGCTATTAAGTTCAAGAAGTTAATTATTTTTATTACCACCATGTTACTAAGAGTTACATCTGTTAAGTTTAAAGGATTAATTATTTTACTTACTGCCATATTAATAAGGGTCACTTTTATTATTTTAAGTACAAGGAGTTAAGTAGGTTTCTTACTACCATGTGGCTAGGGTTACTTCTGTTAAGATCAAGGGATTAAGTAGTTTTGTTTCCGTTATGATACTAGGGTTACTTCTGTTAAGTTCAAGGGGTTAGGTAGTTTTGTTTTTGTTATATTACTAGGGTTACTTCTGTTAAGTCCAAGGAGTTAAGTACTTTTGTTTCAGTTATGTTACTATGGTTACTTCTGTGAAGTTCAATAGATTAGGTAGTTTTGTTTCCATTTATGTTACTAGGGTTACTTCTGTTAAGTTCAATAGGTTAGGTAGTTTTGTTTCCATTTATGTTACTAGGGTTACTGCTGTTAAGTTCAATAGGTTAGGTAGTTTTGTTTCCATTATGTTACTAGGGTTACTTCTGTTAAGTAGTTTTGTTTCTGTTATGTTGCTAAATGATAATTTTCAGTTTCTTTCTCGTAGAACAAGTGCTCCATTTCTAACTTACTTTTTACCCATTTCACAAAATGTTTGGTCACTTGTCACCCAGAAGGTATACATCTTTGCCCAAGTTATTACTCAAAGTTTACACCTGTGCTCAAAAAATATTTAAGATAACTGATTTTCATACTTAGTATAATTCATATATATTAATTCATTGTGTTTGAGCTATAAGCTCAGTTTTTTATGTTGCAATATAAATTTTTGTGTATTGAGTTAGATAACTCAAACATTTTTTTTTATTTTGCTCTAATTGTCTTGTAATTTAGATCTATTTGTATGTTTAAATCATGTAATGTGAAACAATGGAGTACAGGTATGTGTACCAATGTTCTGTTATCTAATACTCTAAATATTGCATATTTTTACAGATATTAATGAATGTTCTGTGAGCAATGGAAACTGTGAAAAAATTTGTATTAACACCCAAGGAAGCTACTCGTGCAGTTGTGAAGAAGGATATCGATTACTGTTTGACAAAAAGTCTTGTACAGGTGATATTGACTTGATCTGTGGAGACAAGTCATTAGTTGAATAATTTTCATGAGGTGGTATTATTGGTATATTTGTAGTAGTGTTTGTGGTGTATAATGATTGGTAGGAACTAAAATTTAGTCGTGTATACTATAATATAAATATATACGTGTGTTGGATTAAGGATTCTTCTACAGTAGGTGTCTGTGACTTGTTGGTGATAAATTCCACAAAAAAAATTACCAACACACTTCATTTGTTTTAAAAGAACATGTATATATATTCGAAACAAGTTAGACAAATGTACAAAATTCTTTATGCTGTGATTATAGTTGTATCTTAAACACTTTACAGTTCTCTTCTTTTTGTCAAAAGTCCACTTAGTCCGATTCAGTAATGTATAATTTAGTTTACAGGCTGAATTACTTTTCTCTGTTTTTGTCACAATAGTATCATTGTTTAATTCACTTATGCTGCCTTGGAGCTATCATAGTTGTATCCTGTACTTCCAGTAATTATCTGATCTTTGCAAAGTCCACATAGATGGGTTTAATTAGTTTAGAAATTATTCTCCTTATATCTGAGTGTTAATTTCTCTCTAACATATCAACCATCAGGCCATTCACTTCCATGACAGTTAACTTTACCTTTCTAACTTTTCTCTAACTGAACTTCTCTTTCACATGACTTCACTTTTATTTTATTTCTGCTTATCTGGTTGCAGCTATTTATATGTTTATCATTTAGACCTTCTAGAAATTTCACAAGCCTCAGCATCAATCAATTACAAATATAATGTTTGATAAACTCAACATCAGTGAATTAAAAATAGAAAATAAATCAATTAACACTCCTACGAAAAGTGGGGCCTAATAGGCCCTAGAGCAACTTGTAAGGTTATTAATATTAGGCTAATAATTTTGTATTTAAATGAAATTGCCATTTAAATCCATTAATGAATGGATTAACGAGATTCCCACTGTCCCTATCTACTCTCTAGCGAAACCACAGCAAGGGGAACGGGCTTGGAGAAATCAGGACTAGAAACGTCTTTTCGTAGGAGTGTTAATGAAATACCTATGCTAAACATTATAATAATATTCCATTCTGTTTCACATCTACTGAAAACCTTTTTAATGACATTCTTAAATGTAATTTCCTAAACTATATTTCATAGAGAGTCTCGTCAATCTTTAGAATAAAAAAATGTTAAGTCAAACATTTCTAATCCTTAGAGTTGAATGTATTATACTGGTTATACTTCTCATGACTAGTTCAGACTTGAAGGTACACATTCTGGATATCTCATTCTAGCAGAAACTATCTGCAAGCCATTCAAGTCATTTTTCAGGCTGTCAAATAAATGACAGAATACACAGTTCAACTGCAAACAAGTATTACTTTCTTAAATTTTAATTTATATTGAAAATATATTATCTTAAAAAAGTTCTCTTTATAAGATTATAAAGTAAGCCTCATATCTTCCTAATAGCCATAAACTCCAAAACATGTATAATAATAATGATGTGGTTCAAGGAAGGTATATATTAGTTACAAAGAACATCTAATGCAGCTTAGGAAAGAAATAACATTTCTGATTATCTGATTTGTCTGAATATTTCACTAAATAATTATTGTTTGTGCAAGATGTAGGCATTTGTTTTTATGGCAACCAAACTTTTAAGATGGAAAATGAAAAACATATATACAAAAGTAGAACATACTATAAAAAGCTATGAAGTAGATAGTGTGATATAAAACTAAAACCTGGGTGCGGTACTGTCATTAAAAAATTATGATTATTTTTTATTTTATTAATCTGTCATGTTGCATATTTTATACTATTGTTCTCTTGGTGTTCAACTTTTCACTGTATTGTTGTATTTTATTTCTTGAATATCAAGAATTAGGATTCATTTGTTCACTAACAACTTGACATTTTAGTAAATTTTTGTATTATGTTGTTCTTTGTTTTACACTGATGTTCCACCATAAATACAATATTTCCTAATGCTTCTAAGTCATTGTTTGCCAACCTATTGTAGTGATACTTCTTGTTAACTTGAAGAAGTTCTTTAATTAAGTTGAAATCTTACTTTAGAAAAACTGAATTAGTGTTTTTTAAACTGAATCAGCATCTTTTATATGTTTAAAAGTTTAATTCCTCTTCACTGTAAATGAACATAAATAGATAACTTATTGTTTTAAGACGATGTGGAACCTATTGGTCCATCTTGGTTGTTCCACTAAATTAACTTAAAAAAAACCAACAACAACTTAAAGCCAGCCTTTATCATTCACGTACTAATCAAGGTTTTTCTTGAACTAATAAATATACTGCTTCTACAATATCTGAAGGCAATCCATTTCAAAGACGAACCACCCTGTTATAAAAAGAAAACTGTCTTAGCTGAACATGACTCCTACTCTGCCAAAGTTTATATTTGTGTTCCTTAGTTCTACCATTCTCACTGTTGAATATGAAAAAAGATGACGAATCAGCAATCTTAAACACCTCATTCAACTCTTTTTTTCAAAAGAAAACAATTTGAGAGATTTCAGCCCCTCCTTGTGTGGCAACCCCTCCATTAAAGGCACCATTCTATGAACCTTTTCCAACAATTCAATGCCTTTCTTAAGGTAAGGAGCCCAGGAATGAACACGATATACCAAATTTGGCCTAACCAATGACTTGCAAAATGAAGTTATAACTTCTTTAGACTTGTGTCTGGTATTTCTGTAGATACAACCTAAATCCTATTTGCCCTACCACTAGCAACTGCACACTACCTGAATGGTTTTAAAGACTGATTGACTATTACATCAAAATCCCTTTCTTTCATAGCACTGTTAAATCCAAATTATATTTAGAATTCAAATTATGATAACCCACGTGCTTTGAACTGCATTTATTATAATTAAAACCAATGTGCCATTTAGTTGCTCAACTCAAAAAATGATCTAAATCCTTTTTATAAAGTAGTAGCATCCTTTGCACAGCTAGGAACACTGAAGACCTTTATCATCTGCAAATTTATATAATTTATTGACTATTCCTTCAGCTTTGTCATTGATGTAAATAAAAAAGAGCAAGGGTCCTGAGACTGAGCCCTGACTTACTTCCCTTGTGACATTAAACCAGTTTGGCTGAACTCCATTTGTAACAACCCTCTACTTTCTTCCATTTCTTCTATTCAATTTCCTAACTTATCCCCCCTCCCCACCTATCTATAGAGACAATCTGTTTCACAACCCTTTTATATGGCACTTTTTAGATGATTTCTGATAATCCAGATGCACCAAATCTCCAATCTTACCCTTATCTACATAAGCAGCAACTTTTTTAAATTTTTCCAATTGTTTGTTAACCAGCTCAGAATTCATGCAGTCATTTTGTGTGATCTATTTTCCATGTATCACCTGTGAAAGATATAGAATGCTGCTTGAATCTTTGTTAGTAAAAACCAAAGAAATAGCAAAATTTGGCAATCTAGCCATCTCATAATTATCAGGTACTAGCCTTCATTTATTATCCCTCAAGTGTACTAACCCCATTCTAATATTTTGTTTACATTGTCAGCCAAACTTTTGTCATACATCTTTTTTGAATTTGAAGTTCTAATTTCCTGTTTTACTAACTTTCTTGAAATTGTATAATTTTCTTAGTGTCTTGTCTTTCCAATCAATTTAAATTTCTTAAATTTATAATACTTGTTTTTAAACTCCATGTGAACCAATCTCGTTTTTTACTTACATCTACCCTTTACCTTTTATAAGGAATATATTTACCTTGAATATTTTAAAATTTATCTTTAAAAATCATCCACATCTGGTCAGTCTCCAAATAATTAAACTTCTCAGTTCACAACAGATGATTCTTGTTGCATCTCTTCAAAATTTACTTTTTAAAATCTGTACTCAAAGTATCATCATTCAATACATCCATGTATGGCAGAACAACAAACCTAATGAACCAATGATTACTTGCACCCAAATATTCCCCAGTTTCCACTCTCTCAATCATTCCTATATCTGAAGTTAACAATAAATTTACAATACCATTGTTTCTAATAGGTTTTATGACTAATTGGTCAAGAAAGTCATTCTGAACAGTTTTCAAAAATCTTTATTCCTCATGGTTTGGCTCTAGCATTTCCTAATCTGTATGCCTGTAATCAAATCACCCATAATTATGATTACATTAACAGCTGAATCTCACTGTAAACCTTCTCACTAATTTCATCAGTATCATCTGGTGGTTTGTAACAATTTTCCACTGAAAACCTTTTCCCCTTTGTACTAATAGAAACCTAAATGGATTCATTCTCCTTGCTGTTCTCTTGAATATCCTGAACATCAACAGGATGTAACTCACATTTTACTTAGAAAGCCACTGACCCTCTCTTTATCCCTATTAAACAGCCTAAAACCTTGTATTTTAAAGAAACTTCTGTCAATAAAATCATTTTTGTTTATCCATATTTCAGCTCTTCCCATTGCCTCAAAACCCTCCACTCCTATCAGTATTCTAAAGTAATCTATTTTATTTCTTATTCTTCTAGTATTGCAAGAATAATAATTAAACCTATCCTAATAACTACTTCTATATTAAACTTTTCTCTGCCTCTTATGCTTTTTTGCCTTTAGTTTTTCTTGGCCCTAACCACTGTCTAGTCTTAGTTGAAAATTTATCTTACAACTGAATTAATAGCCTTAGCAAATAAACTAGCCCCTACCATATTTAAATGTAAATCATTCATTCCAAAAAGCTCCCTTATTTGTCTGAACTGATCCAACAAATCCAAACAGACAATCTCCTCATCCTTACATACTAACCTAAGCCTAGCATTTAGCCCTAGTGACCCATGTATAATTTCATTCCCACAGTTAATTCTGAGCAGTACATCTGACAAAATTAAGTTATGGTTTCTTTCTTTAAATACCTTTATAAACCCCTTTTACTTAATAATTAGCTCCTCTTATCTACGTTTCTCTACATCATTAGCCCCTAAATGAACTATTAAAGCAGCTGCTATGCTATCCACCCTTTATTATAGTTATGACAGAAAGTGTTCATACCCCTGCATCTTGAGTAGTTTTTTCCTTATAACTTAAAAAGTATCATGATCAGGATAATGAAAGTAAGGTATGTTATAAATATTATACTAACACACACATCTACATAAATTTTTATGTAAATTGAACAACAAATAAACTGTTAAAAACCAAATAACCAAACATAGGAGGGGCAGAAAGTGTTCGTGCATCTACTTTAATGGTCAGTTGTGTAGCCTTTCAGGTAAATTACTTGGCGCAATCTCTCCTCATAGCCCTCCGTGATCGTTTGACAGTACTCGATTGGTATTTTCTTCCATTCTTCTTTACAGAAGGCCTCCAATTCTTGCAAGATTTTCGGATGATGCTGATGAACCCTGGTCTTCAACTCATGTCAAACGTTTTCAATTGGGTTGAGATTGGGTGACTGCGATGGCCACTCCAGAATGCTTATATGGTTCCTCTGAAACCAAGATTGTACATATTTAGGTGTGTGCTTAGGGTCATTGTCCTGCTGAAAGATCCAACAATGCCCAAGCTGCAAGTTCCGAGCATCATTCTTGATATAAGTGCCTAATATATCGACATACTCTTCTTTTTTCATGATTACATTGATGCGGTGAAGGCTGCCTACACCAGAAGAGCTGAAGGAACCCCATAGCATGATTGAGCCTCCTCCGTGTTTAACAGTAGGGACGGTGTTCTTTGGAGGATTTTGTTCCCCCTTTTTACAGAAAATATTGCGAACATCATTGTGGCCAAAAAGCTCGATTTTATGTCTCGTCTGACCAAAGAATACTCTTCCAATATGTAAAGGGTTTATCAACATGCTTTCTTGCATACATCGATCGTGCTTCTAAATGAACAGGCTTTAAATATGGAGTTCTACGAGGACGGCATGCTTTGAACCCAGAAGAGCGTAACATGTTCTTAACTGTAGAGGTGCTTACTTCAACCCCACTTTCCCTTACCAGTTTCTGTATATCATTACGTGTTAAACGAGGGTTTCTACTAATTTCTCTGAGAACCTTTCTCTTGGTTCTCTCTCGAATTTTGGTGGGGCTTCTGGAACGAGGGAGGTTAGCAGTTGATCCTGTAAGTTTAAACTTGGCAATTATGCTTTAAACAGTAGATTTCTGCACATTACGTTGTGTCGCAATACAGGAAAGAGACACACCAGACTTGTATTTTACAATAATTCGGTTTTTTAAATCACTGGACAGTTGTTTCCTGTTCGCCATAATGACCAAGCAGATAATGACGGAGACAGTGCTAAATTGCCAGAAGTACATTTTTTGCTGGCTAAATTCCAATAATTATGAACCCAGTGTCTAGTTTTGGAATGGTATAATGTAGTTTGTTCGCCAAACTAAACAACATTTTTATGGGATTATCAGTTTTTCACACGTTTTGTAATGTACGAACACTTTCTGCTCCTCCTATTTTTGGTTATTTGTTTATAAACAGTTTATTTGTTGTTTAATTTACATAAAAATTTATGTAGATGTGTGCTAGTATAATATTTATAATACATTATATGTCTGTTAGCCTAATCATGATACTTTTTAAGTTATGAGCAAAAAACTACTGGGGACGAGGGGTACGAACACTTTATCGTAACTGTATATCTTCTGCTCAGTTATATCCTCCATCTCTGGTCGTGGTAAACATAATCTGATTATTTTCTCCATATTTACTCCTACAGACTATCCTATCCACATTCCTTGTCAAGGGATCACCTATAAGTATGACCTGCTAAACATCTACATCCTTTTATGACTCTTTTGTTTTCCTTCCCTCCAATAGTTCATCATCTGCAGAAGCCAAGATCTGAAATTTGTTGTTCAACAGAATACTTATTCTAACTAACTTCACTATATACTTTAATAGTACTGTTTCTAACTTCCTGACTACCACTGTTAGCAGATGTATTCCTTGCATATAACAGTTTAAGCTCCTGTTGAAATCCTGCTATTATTTTCTACTATCTAAATTTATCTATTGCCTCTACTTTAACTACAAACTCTAAGTGAAAATTGCATATCTTCATTACCAGCTTTGTTGAAAGTACATGCCAGTCCCAAATAAAACCCACTCATTGCACCCATTTTGAAGTTTTGACACAAAGAATATTCTTATTTATAAAAATAGTGATATTAAGCTGATGTATATGTTTTCTTCTAATCATGCTGTTATATAAGTAAAGTAACTGGAAATATTTGATAATGTCAAGGAATAATTAAAAGTTTTACAGAGAACTAGTACAGAGTGTGACTTAATAGAAACTTGAAAATATGTTAGGAATGACTTTAAGAAATAAAACATTTTTTAATGTTGTACTAACTGTATACTAAATTTTGTTTGATAGTATTAAAATTAACAACTTAGAAAGTTTAAATTCAACAGATATTGATGAGTGTAGAGAACTACCTAGAATCTGTAATGGGGGACAGTGCATAAATTATCCCGGTTCTCATGCTTGTCGATGTACTGAAGGGCTCATGGAATCTCCTGATGGAAAGAGTTGTGTTGGTGAGTCATTTGTATGAAAAATAGAAATAAACATTGTAAACTGGCACATTTTGTTATTAAAATGGCTTAATTATTTCAAAAAAAAGGTTTTGATATAATTTATTTAATAAGAGATCTCTGCCTAAAGAGAAAATACAAGATAAGATTTTATGACTCAAGTAGCTTTGAGTGGATGTCATTAGTCAAGTCAAAGCAAACATGACAGATAACTCACCACTACTGTTTATTGACAGATAACTCACCAGTACTGTTTATTGACAGATAACTCACCAGTACTGTTTATTGACAGATAACTCACCAGTACTGTTTATTGACAGATAACTCACCAGTGCTGTTTATTGACAGATAACTCACCAGTACTGTTTATTGTCTCTCTGCCATAGCTGCTTGTCACATTATGTGATTAGAGACCTCTTCTTGAAAATAGTTGGTCAGTACAGAAATGTTCTTCACTCCAGGTACTAGCATCACCACATTTGTGTGATAAACCCTGTTTGATCTCTTGAACATGATTTTTTTTAACAGATATATCTCATTGTTTTCATTTTTATATATTTATCTGGTAACATTCCGAGCACGTATCAAATTTGCAGTTATAGATCAGTTTCAAACTTGGTACTTTTGACATTAGTATATAGTTTGAAATGACTATTATAAACATTGTGTTCTCAATGAAATGCATTAGAATAACTCGTGAACAAGAACTAATTTTCAGCAAAAAAAAATTGCTCCCACACTAATCCTGCAAAAGTCACTTATTTGTCTCAGGACTGCCCTACACTTTGATTCATCATAAAGTAAACATTATTATGGAAAACTTTCACAAAATAGAACAAAATCTTTTACTTAACTGGCTAAGAGAAATTTAGCAAACAAGTTAGAGATCTCTTGTTAAAGATATAAAACATAATTATACAAAAGAGGCATGAAAGACATACAACTTATCACTACCTTTAGCATAAGATTCATACCAAAAAGTTGATTGAAGGAATATGAGCCACTAGTTGACAGCATGCCTTTGTAAAATTTTTTTTTATAGATGTTGATGAATGTGTATTGAACTTAAACATCTGCCTAAGTGGAAGATGTGAAAATACTCTCGGATCCTTCACGTGTCATTGTGATCCAGGGTTCTCTGTAAAAGATCTGAAAGATGGTTGTACAGGTAAGTTTGCTTTGATCTAGAGTACTACTCCAAAAGAGGGCTGTACAAGCAAATTCTTTATTATTACTGTAAACTTCATAGCTAAAGGTACATTTTCAAATGACTAATGGAACATTTAATTCAGTGTGGTTTGTATCATCAAAGAATGGAAGTGTGATTGTTTCATATTCAGGGAACTGAAAGACAATATAACTGGGTAAGTGTACTGTGATTTGTGAGATTTTTGTCAAAGGATTGTAGGGGATTATGCATACTATTTCATATGTCTAAATAGATTATAGTTGTACCCTGGTATTGGAATAAAGAAATAAATGAGTATGTAAAAGTCTTTTCATAAATGCATTTAATGGAGTCTGTACGTGTAATATTGTTTTTATTGAGAGTATTTTACCAAAGAACTTATGCAAAACTGTATATCTAAATTCACTGTGGTTTAAGTACTACATGTAAAAATGTCCTCCTTTTGGGTACCAAAGTGACAACCAATGTTTTTAAGTTATAGTCACATGAACATGTTAGTGGTGTCCATTGACATAATTCATTTTTTTTAAGAGACAAATACAGCTGATGAAGAGACACCTGTCTGAAGAACTAATTTGATGCTTATAGAGACACTTGTTTAAAGAACTAACTTGGTGATAAGGGACATCTGTGTGAATAACTAACTTGATAAGGGACATCTATCTGAAGTTCCCCCATGCCACAGTGGTATGTCTAAGGACTTAAATGCTAGAAACTGGGTTTCAGTACCTGTCGTGGGCAGGGCACAGATAGCCCATTGTGTAACTTTTTGTTTAACTTCAAGCAAACAAACTGTCTGAAGAAATAAGTTGGTAATAAGGGACACTTGTCTGAAGATCTAACCTGATGATAAGTGATATTAGGAACTTTCATCAGATCTGATATTTGTGGATACTAATATTTTACTATTCAGTTCCATATAAAAAGCAAAAGTATAAATAATTCTGCAGGATACATAAGTCTTGTAAATTAGTTTCTTCAAGTTCTGATGCTTAGCAGTATATCTGCAAGTTTATAATGCTGACAACTGAGTTTCCGTTCACATGGTGGGCAGAGCAAAAACAACCCATTGTATGGCTTTGTACCGTTCACATGGTGGGCAGAGCAAAAACAACCCATTGTATGGCTTTGTACCGTTCACATGGTGGGCAGAGCAAAAACAACCCATTGTATGGCTTTGTACCGTTCACATGGTGGGCAGAGCAAAAACAACCCATTGTATGGCTTTGTACTTAACAACAACCACTCTTACTTCTTATATTGAATATACAATGAAATTGTAAAATAATTTATAATAAGAGCCAGTTTATTAATGGAACATCTTGTGAACTTTACTGGTTAATATGGTGAAAATGTTAGCATTGTCAAACATGCTTCTCTTCACATCAGTATATGAAAAATAATTTTTAATACTGTTTTTTACTAATTATTTTTTCAAATATCCTAATCAAAGTAAATTTTATTTCCAAATTGTTTGTTCCATAATTTGATTATTGAAATTTAAATACCTCTAATATTCTGTTATGTGTTCTTCAAACACATCCACGTGACAAGTTTCACGTGTGAACGTTATGTTTCATGGAAACTGATTTGGCTGTAATGTTTATTTATGTTATGAAACTTAATCACCAATAAGCTAGTAAGTAAATTCCAGGGAATATATTTTTATCTACAATTCATAATATTATGTAAAGTTAGCAACTAATAACTTGGAAATAATATTTAAAGTTCCTACTAAGAAGAAATAATGTTAATTCTAACTTATATTTTTTGTAAAAAAAAAGATTATATTGACTTTTGTAGTAAGTATTGAATGAATACACGTTAAATCCATGGTTTGTATTATGTGAAATAGTAACCGGTGTATTTCTTTACTAGTCATATTTTCATTACCACACGAGTCTTTCTTGTGTTTTAAACAATGAATGAAAGACATTCACACAAGTTCTATTAGAGATTTGAAGAGGAAGGTACAGGTAAAGTTTTTAGATGTTCCAAAATACATTATCAAACAACTGTAGATTAAAACCAACAGTCAAATCCAACTAGTTGGTTTGACTTAAGTTGCCCAAGAGTTAGTAGTAGGTGGCATTGAATAATTGCTATCTCTCTAATCTATCACTTTGGGAACTGTTAGCACAGATAGCACTTCTAGTAGCTGTGCAGAAAATGTGACAAACAAACTAGAGTGACGCTATTGGTATGAAGGGAATTTATGTAGTTGTTAATTTCTTTTCTTCACCAAAATATGAGCATTGGTAAAGAAAATGATCGTGTAGAAAACTAATATATTCTTTGATTCTGTACTCCAACTGCAGCTAGACTAGTTTTTTTCCAAATTTACAGGTCATCAGTGCTACTTTAAAGAGTAAAGAAACTAATTAAATTAGGCCTCTTTTAGTGGTATAATGTAAAAAATTTGTTATATACGTTATTTTACTTGATGCTAAGGATGTAGTAATAGAAATTCTCGTTTTAGTAGGGAAAAGAAAATAACTAGTTAAATAATCAGTGGTCTGCTGAATAATAACACTGCACAACAAAGTTTTTGCTTCTTGAACACTGTTGGGTGTTCCTTATAGATTTTTAGCTGCTGATCACGAAATTCACATCCAAATTTGCTCATCACATACCGTTTCATTGAAATCTTCAGTTTTGTCATGTTTTTTCTTATATTTGTGTCCAAAAATTTTTATTTCTGTAAGAGACCTATGTGAACAATGTTTTGTGCAGTCTGGGCATATCCAGGCATGAAATAAAGTCGTTGGAAGCTGTTCTGTGAAAGTATGCAGCCCAGGCATGCCTGGGCAAGCCGTAGCCAGCTTGACACTGTCTCAGCAGGCTATAAAAGTAGCTTGCATGCACAGGTGCTGCTCCTTAGATTAATATAGACCTTTTAGTGTGTACATATTGTGTCAGTAGCACCGTAACAAGTAAGTTAGATGTTATAGACGTTTTACAGGACGATTGGTGTCAGTCAATATGTCTCGTCAGTATCGTAACAGCCGCGATACATTCTGCTATATTTGTGATGAGTATACGCTTCTTCATCAGAGACGTTCAGTGACTGCTCTTGTGAAGAAAGTATATCATCTGTACTTCAGCTGTAAAATTGGTGATCAAGACCAGGAATGGGTGCCTCTCATTTGTCGTGCGACATGTGCTGTCTGTCTGAGAGCTTGGCTCAGAGGCATTCGAAAGACAATGCCGATTGCTGTCTTGATGATATGGAGAGAACAGAAAAACCATATCTGTCACCAGGTATGAAAATTTCTGTTTTTCGAAGCCGCCAAGATGATGTAACCAAATTCTTTGCACAAGTTAATAGTTTCTGTTTTTGTGTTGACATTGAGGGATTGTTCTCTGCTTTGGGTTGTGACCATGACCCGCAAGAGTGGCATCTCTTTATTTATTCATCAATGTTAAGCCTCAAAGCTGTTCTGTTACACAATGACAACGTTCACCCTTCAAAAACTGTTGGCTATGCAGCACACATGAAAGAAACCTACGAGTACATGGAAATGTTGCTGAAGCACATCCAGTACAGTGAGTACAACTGGAGTATCTGTGGAAATCTGAAAGTAGTTGCTCTATTACTGGGACTGCAGCTTGGCTGTACAAAGTACTGATGTTTCATCTGTGAAAAGGACAGTTATGCCAAAGAGTCGCATCATTCTAGACAGAGCTGGCCACTCCGAAAAAAGTTAGTTCGAGTACAGAAGAATTTGGTGCATGAACTGCTTGTCAACCTGGCAAAAATTTTTTTGCCTCCTCTTCACATAAAATTGGGACTTATGAAGAATTTCATGAAAGCAATGAACAAAGAAGGTGAAGGTTTTTATTATTTAAGACAGATGTTCCCAAGAATAACTGAGGCCAAGATCAAAGAGGGCATTTTTGTTGGCCCTCAGATCAGACATGTTATGAGTGACAAGCAGTTCGAAGATATGTTAGTTGAGTTGGACAAACTTCTCAAAGTATACAAAACAATGAAGTGCAGTATGTCACTCAAGATTCATTTCCTCCACTCACACTTGGACTTCTTCCCTGCAAGTCTTGGTGCTGTCAGTGACGAACACAGTGAAAGGTTTCACCAGGACATTGCCACAATGGAAAAACGATATCAGGGCAAATGTAATCCGTCAATGCTTGCTGACTACTATTGGACACTGCAACGTGATGCACCAGACATTGAATATAAACGAAAATCAGGAGCAAAACACTTTTAATTATGTTGAACTTAATAGTGTATTAGAAACATAAACACAGTTAAATACGTTATAGCCAGTAAACAGTTAACTATTTCTCAGAGTTTCTATGTGATGAGCAAAACCAAAACTATATTTGTGCATACCCACCAGGTACCTGTCATGATCAGCAAAAACTTTTCAAAAGAATTGTTGTGCAGTGTAACTGATAATTAATTATGGCTGTATGTTATACATTTTCCAAACACGTTAAGTATTGTAGGTTTTCAGTAGTGAGTAAAGGACTGTACATCGAAACCAAACAAAATAAATGGTATTTCTGGAAACCACTGAAGAAGGAAGATTGATATAACTGTAAGCCATTAATTCAGGTATTTCATCAGAGAGCACATATAAAGTAAGTTTGGATAAAGTCCATTACCAAAAAATTGAAAGAATATTGTGAGCTGAATATTGTATCAGTAAGTATACTGTAGTTGAGTCATGTAGAATGTATTGATAAGTATGTTGTAGCTGAGTCATGTAGAATGTATCAGTAAGTACACTGTAGTTGTGTCATGTAGAATGTATCAGTAAGTACACTGTAGCTGAGTCATGTAGAATGTATCAGTAAGTACACTGTAGTTGAGTCATGTAGAATGTATCAGTAAGTACACTTAGTTGAGTCATGTAGAATGTATCAGTAAGCACACACTGTAGTTGAGTCATGTAGAATGTATCAGTAAGTACACTGTAGCTGAGTCATGTAGAATGTATCAGTAAGTACACTGTAGCTGAGTCATGTAGAATGTATCAGTAAGTACACTGTAGCTGAGTCATGTAGAATGTATCAGTAAGTACGTTGTAGCTGAGTCATGTAGAATGTATCAGTAAGTACGTTGTAGCTGAGTCATGTAGAATGTATCAGTAAGTACGTTGTAGCTGAGTCATGTAGAATGTATCAGTAAGTACGTTGTAGCTGAGTCATGTAGAATGTATCAGTAAGTACGTTGTAGCTGAGTCATGAAGAATGCATTGGTAAGTACGTTGTAGCTGAGTCATGAAGAATGCATTGGTAAGTACGTTGTAGCTGAGTCGTGAAGAATGCATTGGTAAGTACGTTGTAGCTGAGTCGTGAAGAATATATCAGAAAGTACATTGTAGATGAGTTATATTTATTGTCTGTCTCCCACTTAACTGAATAATGGTCTTATTTAAAATTAATATTTTTTCTTATAATTTTAAATTGATGTACTTGAAACAAAATCAAATTTATAAATCTGTTTTGGAAGTGTTTGTGTGGTCACCCATAATTCACCTTCTTACAAATGATGATGAGTGTACCCTAAGCATAATAATTCTTCTTCTTACAAATGATGATGAGTGTACCCTAAGCATAATAATTCTTCTTACAAATGATGATGAGTGTACCCTAAGCATAATTTTTCTTCTTCTTACAAATGATGATTTGTGTACCCTAAGCATAATAATTCTTCTTCTTACAGATGATGATGAGTGTACCCTAAGCATAATAATTCTTCTTACAGATGATGATGAGTGTACCCTAAACACAGCTACGTGTGATGAAAATTCAGAATGTATAAATACTGCAGGATCATATAAGTGTGAATGTTTCAGTGGATTCCGTGGTGATGGAAGAACCTGTAGAGGTATGTAGTCAGTGTAATGACTAGAACCTGTACATGCAGAAATATGACTGTGGTCACCAGCTTGTAAAATACAGTGTGTTGAGAATTCTATTTGCATAGAGCTGTAATTTAGTAGTAATAGCCCAGGAAGGGCTCAAATTATTTAAACTACCTCTAAGTTTTGATGAAGAAAGGTTAAGAGTTTCTCGCTGTATGTTGTAAGATAACAAATATTGTTTGAGTACTTTAGTTTTGGATTGTCTTGACCCAGTGATGTGATCAGAAAGAAAGTTTTTATACCCACTGGTCATGTGAATAAATTGGTTTAAAGATGTGAGCTTGGTTTGAAAATGTGAGATTGAAAGGTTAACACTTTTGACCTACATTTGTTGATCTGTGAAACTCATTATATTAAATACAGATTGGTGGCCAGTGCTTTCAGGTGAATTTGTGGTGTTTAAGGTGCTTGTTGATATACTAGTTAAACTTTGGATGGCTACAAATAAAAAACAGATAATGAAGTAATAATTATTACTATAGATGAAAATGAATGCCTTCGAGACAATGGAGGGTGTGCTCGAGATGCCCGTTGTATCAATACACTGGGCTCCTTTTTGTGTGATTGTGATGAAGGATTTGAAGGAGATGGTTTCCAATGCAGGGGTAATTATCTCAATTTTATTGGTTAATTTTACAGAGAATTTTATCAATAAATAAAAATTACTTTGCTTCCCAATAACCGAAGAAATGTGGAATTTACTTATCTTTACATGTTTTTGATATTGTATTTTTTAACACAAAATAAAAACCCACTTTTGATCACCATTTTTCTTTTCTGTAGATGTGGACGAGTGTAGCCTGAATGGCCAGTTGTGTGAAAATGGTCGTTGTCTTAACTATGCTGGTGGCTATCACTGCGATTGTGAGATGGGGTTTACTCTCCAAGATGGAGATAAAGAATGTGTGGGTGAGAAAAACTAGCAGTAGACATACTCAGTGGCTTCAAAGATGGAGACAAAGCATTTGTTTGTAAGAATAGTAATATGTGTATTTAATTTGGGGCATCTCCTATAAGATGGGGCAAACCAAATAGTAGTAAGCATATGCTAATTGGAGTATGCTTTCGAAGTTTAAGGAAAGTGTGTGTTGATAAAGATGGCAGTTAATATATTTTAATTTTGGTTTCCTTACCAAGATAATTCTAAGAACTTATGACTAAAAGTAAATAATGTATATCAACCACACTATATGTGCTAACTAGTGCTAGTGTGGGATATGACAAACAGCAGTGGTTAAGAAGCGAGAACAACAAATGTTGGGGCATGAACTAGATTCAGTTAGTAAAGTATAAATATTTTTAGTTTCTGATATGAGTCAATTACAAATGAGAACTAAGGTAAAAATTAATAATATATACAATATTATTTATTACTTGATGATGAGAAACCCACTTGAAATATTAATGTATCTCAGAAGAGCTGGTATGGGTATTAACACTCAGAACAGCTGGTATGGGTATTAACACTCAGAACAGCTGGTATGGGTATTAACACTCAGAACAGCTGGTATGGGTATAAACACTCAGAACAGCTGGTATGGGTATTAACACTCAGAACAGCTGGTATGGGTATTAACACTCAGAACAGCTGGTATGGGTATTAACACTCAGAACAGCTGGTATGGGTATTAACACTCAGAACAGCTGGTATGGGTATAAACACTCAGAACAGCTGGTATGGGTATTAACACTCAGAACAGCTGGTATGGGTATTAACACTTTTATTGATAAGAAGAGAACAACGTCTTGACATTCCTAGATCATCTTCAGAAAGGTCGAAACGTTGTTCTCTCCTTATCAATAAAAGTGTTAATACCCATACCTGCCGTTCTGAGATACATTAATATTATTTATTAATTTCAACACCAGTTATCTTCATTTATATTTAAATTAATCTTGTGTTCATAAAAAACTATTGTAGCTGTATATTTGTTGTTTTGTGCTGCAGGTTAAGGAATAAGTGTCTTTTTAAAGTTGTTAGTTCAGGCAGTTATTCCTATGAGATAAGGCAAACCATTTTGTAGTACAAATAGCAGTTGAAGTTGTCCAATAATATATGAGACAGATATAACTTGAAATGTTACCTTTATGATTGAAATCGTGTTTGCTTTGCTTCAAATCAATAAGTCAACTTATTAATATTCAAATGTAGAAATGTGTGAGAGAATAAGACCAGATATATTGTAAATAAAGTGAAGTTTATTCATAAGCCATACTTCCAGGAGTTTCTGGTATGATTCTTATTTTTCAGTCCAGTGTGTTGTAATTCATGTCAGTAGTTCTTGGTATTTTACTCTCTAAGGTGTCCTAGAATGAACAACAAAAGTTGAATATTACAGTGTAATATTAATTTGTTTAAAAAAAAAGGTAAATGACGTATCTTTACATGTACTGTTTAGATAAGATTTTTTTACTAGTTTTATGTGTTGGAATATCTTACTGCTGTATTAGGAAACAGTTGATGTTTTGCCTAACATGTTTTTTTTAGTGCTTAGAGACATAGCTCTTTATTGAAGGAGGAAAAAAAGCTAAATCAGTGTCTTTTAATTGTCCAGATTGGACATAACTGAGTGAAACTCTAACAGATATGAACCACAACAGAAAATTTACTATATGTGACAATAATAATAGATATTTACAAATCACTCATAACTGTTTATAATATGTACATTCACCTTACAGAAGTAAAGTGAGAGTGACTTAACAGACATTTTCAAGTATTATTTAAAATAAAAGAAAGACAGGTTTTTATAAACAGTTGCTAGATAAAGTATAAAAGATTTGTTTGAGATGAATACTAAAAAAAATACAAGAGATTAAACTGAAATAAGACCCTTATACTAATTTTTATTTACTTACATTAAAGTATACACTCTCAGTTTCACTCAACATCTCAGACCATTTTAAAGGATTGTGTGTTCAGTGAAGGCCTTTCAGCATTAAAAAAACAAAATTGTGTGTATTATGATCTATATGTTCTCAAAAGAAACGTAACCAAAGGGAATTTGTGTAAAATATCTAAAGTGCTCATTAATGCATTCATTAGCAGACACAGAAAAACTAACCTATCTAAGTTCTTAGACAAAGCCCAGAGATTAACCAGTAAGAGCCAGTATGTTCCATTCAGTTGAGTTGAATTGGACATAAGGCCAAGTATGATACAATAAAATACATTTTTTGAGAATGACAAGAATAAAAAAATATTTTTCTTTGGTTTAACAGTTAATAGTTTTCATGATATTACTGTAATAAGTGTTTATAAAAATATTTCAAAAAGTGAGATACCAACCATCATTTAAAGTTAGTATGTTCTGGATGTGGTCCAATGCCTTTTTGAGGTGGATTAAAACAAAGACTTATTAAATGGGTGGATATTATTTTCTTTATGAGTCAGAATGTTCTCTATGAATCATTGTTCAATAATTAAAAAAAATTGTAAATAAAAGTAACCCAGAATATTTAAACATAGAACTTACTACAGAAGAAATTGATGTAAATTAGCATTATCCTGCTATCTATAGTCTTATATTTGTATGCTAATTTACATTAGTTAAATAGTAATTTACAAACTATGTGGTGTAGCTTTTGTTTGGCTGCTACTTTGAAACTAAACTTTCTGTTGTAGACATTAATGAGTGTACGGAATTCCGCAATATCTGTGTTCACGGACGATGTGAGAATGAAATTGGAAAATATCATTGTCGGTGTGACCCAGGTTATAAGTTAGACTTCAGTGGAGGTAATTGCACAGGTGAGCACTTTCAAGTGATTATTTGCTTTCTGTGATAACAAGGTAATATATATTCATGCAATATAAGAGTAAAATATTTCCACGTAATTAGATCAACTATTTTATTTATTATAAAAATTATTAATGGTTTGAAATTTACAGTGTTGTAACTTCTGCTTCAGTATTACATATTTCTTGTTTCTATCTAATGGATGTCATTTTCCATAATCAATTTTGTTTTTTTCTCTCGTATTTCATCATCAATGATGTGTAGAGATGATGATGTTAAATTAGAGAACATTCTAATTAAAGAAAAAACAAAGAAATACAAAAATAGTTTGGAAAGAGGTTAAGTTTTAAATCAGAAAGAGATTATAAATAAATAATTGTACAGAGCAGTGAAAACATATGAGGAAACAATGCTGTGTGGTGGATCAAGAAGACACCTTTAAATTATAAATTAGCCCCATGGTGACAAATCTGTCACTTTAAAAATTATGTTTTGATACATGTGGTGGGCAGAGCACAGACAACTCATTGTGTAGCTGAGCTTTATGCTCAGCAGTAAAACAAGTAAACCAAAATAAATTAACTATTAAATATGTAAATAAAGGTAATATATATAGATAACATGGAAACTAATTAGAAAGTTAAATATATTCATTAAAGTCTGATTCACATCTAATGTTAATGGTATATTAAAAAATCTAAAGAAATCTATGTACAGATGCACTATAATGATTTTACCTTAACTTGTACACATGAGGCCTGGCATGGCCAAGTGGGAAAGACGCTTGACTTGTAATCCGAGGGTTGCAGGGTTGAATCTCTGTCACACCAAACATTCTTACCTTCTCAGCCGTAGGAGCATTATAATGTGATGGTCAGTCCCACTATTTGTTGGTAAAAGAGTAGCCCAATAATTGGCAGTGGGTGGTAATGACTAACTGCCTTCTATCTAGTCTTACACTGCTAAATTAGGGATGGCTAATGCAGATAACCCTCGTGTAGCTTTGAGCGAAATTAAAAAACAAACATCAATAAGAGATGATTGATGTTTGTTGATTAATATAGTTAGATTGTATTTATTGTTCTTTAGACATGTACAAATCTCTTACAACAGTACAACTTGGTATTTGGTTAATATTATTTTCCTTCTCACAATTTGATTCACAGAAAGAAAATATTTAAGGTTTTAGCTCAAATATTTTGTTGTTGTTGTCTAATTAAATGTTTTTTACATTTCTACATAGACATTGATGAATGTGAAAATCCACAATCATGTCAGTATGGAACTTGTATAAACACACCTGGCTCATATCACTGTGAGTGTCCACCAAATTATGAAATTGCATTAAATGGCACTGCTTGTGTTGGTAGGTTCACATTTAATAATTTTTTTTAATTGATTCTTATTTTTAAATTAAGGTATTTCCTAGTTTTTATAGATAAATTACTGTTGAAAGATATTTCATATGTTTGAATATTTCTCACTATTTGGTCAAATCAGATAAGTAAAGAAATTTGAAATATCTCGTAAAGCTTTTCTGCATTTTTGTGTATGACTGATTGTTTTCAGTATATGTTTCTTGGTATAATGTTCATTGGTTTGGCTCAGTGTTACAACAGACTATTAATTGATAACAAGTTGGTTTTACTGTTTATATAATTAGTCTTTAAATATGAATAACTGCATCTGTAATTAAGTGAATGAATGGAAAATGTCTTTAAACAAAAGTGAAGTTTGGTAAAATGAACAAGTTTTATTTTATCTTGTTCATCAGGTATAGATTAGTAAGATATTAAATGTAGATATATATTAATATATTAGGATAAAAGTTGACTAATATATTTAATTGTTTTATTGTAATATAATTCATTTATATTACAAACTCATATTTGATGATTTATTGTTTTCCTTTTTAACAGTAATATCTCGTACACTTTAAACCAAATCTTTACTAACTCAGCAAAGGACAAATTAAAAAGAAAATGAACATTTTATTTTATTAACCACTAGCTGTAGGAAAAGAAGTGGAGATTTCCTCTTGTAAATAAAAATGGTTTAATCCAGTTATAGTTTTACAAAGATTGCAGCTCTAACTCTAGAAGATTTACATTTTTAAAAACATGAAACACAGTTAAGGTAAATATATTCTCTAAAAGTCATTCCAACTCTAGAATACTTTTACTTAAAAATTCCAGCACAGTTGCCTTGGGTGGGTATTATTTAGTGATCCATGGTCGGTTAAACAAAATCATGGTTTGCAATTTAGGGCCTTGTGTGCATTATGGAAGTACTGGTCACATCACAGTATTCAGCTAGAGTAGCTTTGGAGCTACTCACCCTCAAGTTTGTCATTTCAAAATAAGAGACGACTTGCACGTGTATCAGTTGTGTAACTTTATATGAATATTGGAAACAAATAAAATACCTGTGTTTTGGGGTATTTTTTTTTGTAATTCTGAAACTAAACAAATACTAGAATTCTTGTCATTAGTAAGTATGGTAAAAAAAGAATATAACAAGAACTTTACTGAGAGAGGTATAAAACAGGATATAGTTAAAAACATTAACTCAGAAGTCTACTGATAGAGGTACAAAACAAGGTATAGTTAAAAACATTAACTCAGAAGTTTACTGAGAGAGGTACAAAACAGGATATAGTTAAAATCATTAACTCAGAAATTTACTGAGAGAGGTACAAAACAGAATATAGTTAAAATCATTAACTCTGAAATTTACTGAGAGAGGTACAAAACAGGATATAGTTTAAAACATCAACCAAGAAGTTTACTGAAAGAAGTACAAAACAGGATATAGTTAAAATAATTAACCAAGAAGTTTACTGAGAGAAGTACAAAACAGGATATGGTTAAAATAATTAACCAAGAAGTTTACTGAGAGAAGTACAAAACAGGATATGGTTAAAATAATTAACCAAGAAGTTTACTGAGAGAAGTACAAAACAGGATATGGTTAAAATAATTAACCAAGAAGTTTACTGAGAGAAGTACAAAACAGGATATGGTTAAAAACCTTAATCAAGAAGTTTATTGAGAGAAGTACAAAACAGGATACAGTGTTTGGTGGAGTAGTAAAAACCAACACTTTTAATAAACTGGACCAACAAGCTATTCATAATTACAGAACATATCTTTAGAACCTTTGAATAAGAGGAAATTCCACTTATGCTGTTAAGTTACTTAAAATGTATTGATATAATATATTATTAATCTTAATGTGCATGCAGCACGTATTGACTGACAGGTTTAGAATTTATTTGAAATGTATACTGAGCATTATGATCAACACTTATCTTCACTTGGAAAAGTTAAAAACACACCACGTTTATTTTTGTTATTTGTTTGTAGGGAAACAAAATTGATCCAAATTATGTTTTGTTGAGTTAAATAATGGAACAGGCAGTGTGTATGGCTACATTTCATTGAGTCAGATGAAGTGTAAAAATCTACTGTTTTTCATTGTTCACACATGACCCAAAAAACCTCAAAATGATGTGACCACTTTCATTAAAAAGGCACCAAACAAACAAATGCAGTTCACAGCTTTCATGATTCCACAGCTGATGCAGTCACAAAGAAAAAGGGCCATCAATATGCTGCAGGCTGAACAGAGTATTAGAACTGTAGTCAAAGTATTGAATAACAACCATTAGGTGACTGATTATTTACACCAGCAGTATAACAATACTGGTGGTTCAGTAAACCATCCAAGACCAGGAAGATGTCACATGACCACCCCTTGTTAAGACCAGTGGATCTGACTGGTGCATCTGCACTACCAATTCCAACTTTCTACCCAGACAACTACTGCCACTATTGGGACAAATAATTAGACCTTTGAGTGCCAGAACCACGTCTAATTCTGTCATAGCCAACTCTGTTGGATACGTCAGTGGTTGTCAATGGGGAGGTCCAAGCACATTGATAGGGCTGGGTATCACAACACAGAGCTTCCATTTATTGAGTGAAATTTGAATTCTCAGATATATTGGTATGAAATTATTCGGCCAGCATTTCTGGTGAAGTGTTTCTACGAGATAACTCCAGACTACACATGGCTTATATCTTTACTAAGTTCTTGAAGAACAGTCAGGTTACTGTCCTCTCCTAACCATAAGTGAGCCCAGATTTGGACATCATAAAAAAAATATCTGGGATTTAGTGAACAGACATTTTCATCAGCATCCATACCCTCCAGAATCGCAACAACAACTCAGAACAATAGTGAGGGAAGAATGGGCATATATTCTGGAATATCAAATCATACAGTTCTGCTGATCTATAAGCCAACAGATAAGAGCTGTAGTTGAGGTGAATGGTTGACAGACACACACACACACACACACGCACACGCACTTACACACTATTAAACAAGAACTGATTTTTTTTTTTAATCATTTTCTGCTGGTTGAGTTATTCAGACATTTGTTTCAAATTATTTTCTGCTGGTTGAGTTATTCAGACATTTATGATAAATGGAGATGCTTCAAAATCTTTTGCTACTGCAATGATATTTTAAAGATGTGTCAAATAAACAATTAATATGAGACTTGTTTCATTTATATTGCAAAGCTGAAAAATAATGGTGAAACATTATGTAGATTTTATTTTCCATGAGTGTATAAATGTGGTATTAAGGAAGTTTCCTCATTGTGATGTGGTATTTTTTTCTGTAAGATGCAATATTCGTCAATACATTTGTCAGAATTCCCTAATTAACTGAGTTTATAAGAAATGTATATGTATACACTAACAAAAACACAATATGTGTATAAAAGCATATTTGATAATGGACAGTCACATTTACTGGATATCGTTTTTGTCGTACGTGGATCTGCCCCACGTTAGTACAATGGAAAGCCTACAGATTTACAACACTAAAATCAAGGGTTCTATTCCCCTCGGTGGGCTCAGCAGATAGCCCGATGTGGCTTTGCAATAAGAAAACACACACATGTGGCTGAGATCACCTGTTGGACTACTTAAAGTAATGTTATTTACTTCAGTAGTAATGTCAGACTTACTCAGAGTGACCAGCATTGATGCATAAAAAGGATGTTTTAAATTTTAAGTATCAGTCATTTTTACATGAATTTCATCTTTTTAAACTGCTTTATTAATAACATGAGAATATTACCTTGTCTATAATTCAGTGGTCTCTACAATTCACAGTAAGGTCGTCAGTGGCCTGTTTACTGTTTGTGATATGGTCGTCAGTGGCCTGTTTACTGTTCATGATACGGTCGTCAGTGGCCTGTTTACTGTTCATGATACGGTCGTCAGTGGCCTGATTACAGTTCACGATATTGTCAAGAAATAATTGGGTTTTGAATCTATCAGCTCAGGCTACTAAAATTTTTTTTACATCAATTAAATATTATTTGTTATTCTAGAAAGAACAAGAGTCCTTTTTTATCTGTATGAACGTTGAAGTATATGGACTGTGACTGCAAGCAGTCTTTTGTCACAGGTCTTGTTGTGAACAAATTTTAAGTGTTTAGATTCTAAAAAATCTAAAAGTAGTGTTTGAATAGACTAATAAAAAGATTATCTTTTGCACAAAGACAAGAGAGAAGCCTCTTGCTACTTAGAAGTCAGAACCTATAATGGAAGGAGCTTCTGTCAAACTGATCTTGGAACAAGAATGACAAAAGCAACTTGCTGCTGTAGTTTAGGAAAAGGATGGGGTCCAAACTGTGAACTTTGCATTACCAAAAATGCAAGTAAGTGTATATGTATATTACATTACAAAATAAAGACTGTTCATTAAGTCAAGCTCCCTCAATTAATTTTGTAGAAATACTGTCTTGGTGGGCTAGGTATTATTAGAATTAATACTTGTAAGTGTTGTAAAACAGTTTTTGTTGGAATGTCTGGCTCCACACTAGTGATAGTAAGATTGTTTTTAACTTAGTACATAAATGAAAAGTAATAATTTACTTTAAGATTTAGATTTTCATGAAAATAAATTTATTTAAAACAGTTAAAAAGAAAGTGCTTCAAAATATTCCATTTTCTGTTTTAATACCATATCAAAAACTTAAAATTATGATGTCTTTCTGGCTTTTTGGATCCAGTAACTGTTGGTAGATTCAATTTCGTAATTCTTGTTGTTTACATTGGTATAGATTGTGTTGTTGTTTTTGCCAAGTTGCCTCGAGGTAATAATTTTAGAAATTTGTTAATAGGGTATCTATAGACTAGATTCTCATGATTAATGTTTAATCTCTTCTCAGAATTTATAGTTAACTTAATTAAAGAGTAAACTTGTATATTCACATGTCAGTAGGAGGTCAACAGTTTGGTTAACTAAGTAGGAAGTAGACTCAAGTTTCTGTTCATATCAGCAGGAGGTCAACAGTTTGGTTAACCAAATAAGGAGTAGACTCATGTTTTTGTACATATCAGCAGGTTAACAGTTTGGTTAACCAGATAAGGAGTAGACTAAAGTATCTAAATATATAAGCAGGAGGTCAACAGTTTGGTTAACCAGATTAGGAGTACACTCAAGTTTTTGTACATATCAGCAGGTTAACAGTTTGGTTAACCAGATAAGGAGTAGACTCAAGTTTCTGTACATATCAGTAGGTTAACAGTTTTGTTAACCAGATAAGGAGTAGACTCAAGTTTCTGTACATATTAGCAGGTCAACAGTTTGGTTAACCAGATAAGGAGTAGACTAAAGTTTCTGTACATATCAGCAGGAGGTCAACAGTTTGGTTAACCCGATAAGGAGTAGACTCAAGTTCCTGTACATATCAGTAGGTCAACAGTTTAGTTAACCCGATAAGGAGTAGACTCAAGTTTCTGTACATATCAGTAGGTCAACAGTTTGGTTAACCAGATAAGGAGTAGACTCAAGTTTCTGTACATATCAGTAGGTTAACAGTTTGGTTAACCAAATAAGGAGTAGGCTCAAGTTTCTGTACATATCAGCAGGTTAACAGTTTGGTTAACCAGATAAGGAGTAGACTCAAGTTTCTGTACATATTAGCAGGAGGTCAACAGTTTGGTTAACCAGATAAGGAGTAGGCTCAAGTTTCTGTTCATACCATCAGGAGGTCAACAGTTTGGTTAACCAGATAAGGAGTAGGCTCAAGTTTCTGTTCATACCATCAGGAGGTCAACAGTTTGGTTAACCAGATAAGGAGTAGGCTCAAGTTTCTGTTCATACCATCAGGAGGTCAACAGTTTGGTTAACCAGATAAGGAGTAGGCTCAAGTTTCTGTTCATACCATCAGGAGGTCAACAGTTTGGTTAACCAGATAAGGAGTAGGCTCAAGTTTCTGTTCATACCATCAGGAGGTCAACAGTTTGGTTAACCAGATAAGGAGTAGACTCAAGTTTCTGTACATATCAGTAGGTTAACAGTTTGGTTAACCAAATAAGGAGTAGGCTCAAGTTTCTGTACATATCAGCAGGTTAACAGTTTGGTTAACCAGATAAGGAGTAGACTCAAGTTTCTGTACATATTAGCAGGAGGTCAACAGTTTGGTTAACCAGATAAGGAGTAGGCTCAAGTTTCTGTTCATACCATCAGGAGGTCGACAGTTTGGTTAACCAGATAAGGAGTAGACTAAAGTTTCTGAACATATCAGCAGGAGGTCGACAGTTTGGTTAACCAGATGAGGAATAGACTCAAGTTTCTGTACATATCAGCAGGTTAACAGTTTGGTTAACCAGATAAGGAGTAGGCTCAAGTTTCTGTACATATCAGCAGGTTAACAGTTTGGTTAACCAGATAAGGAGTAGACTCAAGTTTCTGTACATATTAGCAGGAGGTCAACAGTTTGGTTAACCAGATAAGGAGTAGGCTCAAGTTTCTGTTCATACCATCAGGAGGTCAACAGTTTGGTTAACCAGATAAGGAGTAGGCTCAAGTTTCTGTTCATACCATCAGGAGGTCAACAGTTTGGTTAACCAGATAAGGAGTAGACTAAAGTTTCTGAACATATCAGCAGGAGGTCGACAGTTTGGTTAACCAGATGAGGAATAGACTCAAGTTTCTGTACATATCAGCAGGTTAACAGTTTGGTTAACCAGATAAGGAGTAGGCTCAAGTTTCTGTACATATCAGCAGGTTAACAGTTTGGTTAACCAGATAAGGAGTAGACTCAAGTTTCTGTACATATTAGCAGGAGGTCAACAATTTGGTTAACCAGATAAGGAGTAGACTCAACTTTCTGTTCATACCATCAGGAGGTCAACAGTTTGGTTAACCAGATAAGGAGTAGACTCAAGTTTCTGTTCATACTATCAGGAGGTCAACAGTTTGGTTAACCAGATAAGGAGTAGACTCAAGTTTCTGTTCATACCATCAGGAGGTCAACAGTTTGGTTAACCAGATAAGGAGTAGACTCAAGTTTCTGTTCATATCAGCAGGAGGTCAACAGTTTGGTTAACGAGATAAGGAGTACACTCAAGTTTCTGTACATATCAGTAGGTTAACAGTTTTGTTAACCAGATAAGGAGTAGACTCAAGTTTCTGTACATATTAGCAGGTCAACAGTTTGGTTAACCAGATAAGGAGTAGACTAAAGTTTCTGAACATATCAGCAGGAGGTTGACAGTTTGGTTAAACAGATAAGGAGTACACTCATGTTTCTGTACATATTAGCAGGAGGTTAACAGTTTTGTTAACCAGATAAGGAGTAGACTCAAGTTTCTGTACATATTAGCAGGTCAACAGTTTGGTTAACCAGATAAGGAGTAGACTAAAGTTTCTGAACATATCAGCTGCTCAACAGTTTGGTTAACCAGATAAGGAGTAGACTAAAGTTTCTGTACATATATGCACAAGGTCAACAGTTTGGTTAACCAGATAAGGAGTAGACTAAAGTTTCTGTACATATATGCACAAGGTCAACAGTTTGGTTAACCAGATAAGGAGTAGACTAAAGTTTCTGTACATATATGCACAAGGTCAACAGTTTGGTTAACCAGATAAGGAGTAGACTCAAGTTTCTGTACATATCAGTAGGTTAACAGTTTTGTTAACCAGATAAGGAGTAGACTCAAGTTTCTGTACATATTAGCAGGTCAACAGTTTGGTTAACCAGATAAGGAGTAGACTAAAGTTTCTGTACATATCAGTAGGTTAACAGTTTTGTTAACCAGATAAGGAGTAGACTCAAGTTTCTGTACATATTAGCAGGTCAACAGTTTGGTTAACCAGATAAGGAGTAGACTAAAGTTTCTGTACATATCAGCAGGAGGTCAACAGTTTGGTTAACCCGATAAGGAGTAGACTCAAGTTTCTGTACATATCAGTAGGTCAACAGTTTGGTTAACCAGATAAGGAGTAGACTCAAGTTTCTGTACATATCAGTAGGTCAACAGTTTTGTTAACCAGATAAGGAGTAGACTCAAGTTTCTGTACATATCAGTAGGTTAACAGTTTTGTTAACCAGATAAGGAGTAGACTCATGTTTTTGTACATATCAGTAGGTTAACAGTTTTGTTAACCAGATAAGGAGTAGACTCATGTTTCTTGATGAGATTTGTTGTAACTGAAGTAAAGAGAAGTGTATGTGAGAAGTGTGTTCTGAATGAGAAGGTAATTTTGATCTGGGTTTTGTTTGTTTCGAGGTACGTTAAAAACACTAGTTTCTGATCGTGTATTAGAAGGTTTTTCATCTGTATTTAAGTTTTCAAAAAAGATCTGTAAAATTGTCAGAAGTATTTTGGAATTAATTAAAATTAACAAATAACTTGTGTGTGTTTTGTTGTGGTATGAAAGATTTTATTATTCAACTTTACTACTTCCACAGCTGAGTATCATGATATTTGTCCTGCTGGACCAGGATTTCGACCAAATACCT
Source organism: Tachypleus tridentatus (assembly GCF_004210375.1). Classification (NCBI taxonomy): domain Eukaryota; kingdom Metazoa; phylum Arthropoda; class Merostomata; order Xiphosura; family Limulidae; genus Tachypleus; species Tachypleus tridentatus. The sequence continues at coordinate 12,843,812 of NC_134837.1, forward strand.
TAACAGTAATTATGGAAGGTAAATATTATCTGTAACTCATCATATTTCTTCACTTATACATTTTATTCCACTTGAAATGAAACTAAATTATCAGATTTTTGACCAACTATTTTTCTTTCAGGTGCACAAAAAGGATTTCTATTAAAATCTTTGTCATGTATAAATACATGCTTTATTACTTAAAGCAGTGACATAAGATATTCATATTTGTATAATTTAGGTATCTGACAGTTTCTTCTGTGTTATATTCACATGGTTTAGCAGTAACATAAGATATCCATATTTACATATTTTTGAGTATTTGAAACTAAGTTATATTAAGAAGTTTTAGCAAAACACAGAATATCCAGTTTAGTATGTTTTTGATATTTTAATGTTTTGTATAAGTTATAGGAAAAGTATTTTGAACAATAAAGTAGAATGTGGAAATTTGAATATTTTTGTTAGATATCAATGAATGTGAGGACTTTCCAGACGTTTGTGTCAATGGCAGATGTTCCAACACCTTCGGCAGTTTTATGTGTATTTGTTTAGATGGATATGAACTTGATGAAAGTCACAGAAGTTGTATTGGTAAGTAACTTTTGGTGTAAGTCTCAATTTGGTACATGTGTAAGTTAACAAATGGTACTTTATAATTTTTAAGTATTGACATTGTTGGCTAGGGTATGTGTACAGTTGGTAAGTGACAAGTTTCTAAGTATGTGTTTTCAGGTAATTTATGAGTATATTGTTAGTTAAATTATTCACATGGTTGGTTGTTGTAAATGTATTCATACAGTTAATGTTAGAATATGTTTCTTGTTTCGTGTATTTATATAATAAGCATGGTGACTGTTTGTGTGAATGGGCAACAAATGTTTTCATTTTATTTTTTATCTTCTCTTAATAAATTATCATTTAGCTTATTTACTTTTATTGAAGTGAGTTTAATTTGTATTGTCTTTAACTTTTGCCAGTTTATTTTCTGATTAACTATAGCTAAATGACCAGTATAAGTTTAACACTGTTATAAAAAGTAAGGACTAAAAGTTGCACAATGTTAATATTTTCAGCTGTAATTTCAGATTACTTCAATGTATTTATTCACATTGTGTGTAAATGAGTTTGGTATATTTGGGTATCTTGTGACTAGAATGGTCAATATATTCATACATTTTTAAGTTAATTAAATGATTTATCAGTATATTCATTAATTTTGTAAGTGGCTAATAAATTAGTTATTCACAGTGACCCTTATAGCTCACAAGTTATCTCCAGACTGAATTAAATTAACTTCATGGCATCATTTTGTAAGTTATCCAGATTCACCTCTTTCATGATCCACATGGGACTATATAGTTTTCCTTCTTATATCCACATATATATTTTTTTCTACCTTTAACCCACTATATTTTAATGCCTCCCAATTTTTATTGCATAGATAGTGTAAAATAAATTATTCTCAGATGGTTTTCTGTTACAAAGATGAATAAAACACTCTGATTGGTCAGTTAATATATTCGTGTTTCTTAAATGATTAGGTTTATGTATTTATCTAAGGAGTAAGTGACCATTTATCAGTTAATGTATTTGTGTGTTTATTAAATGTCTAGTTTATATATTTATATAACCAGTTTTTCTCCAGACACTTAAGTTTCTCCATGCATCAAGGGAATAGGAATATATATATATTTTTTTTTTTAATCAGTTAATTTCTCAACAAAATATTTAAACAGAATTGCACTCACTCAGTCAGCATGTCCCTACTCCAGTCCTTGTTGACTGCTCTCTCAAATTGTTTTCATGACCACATAGAATAACAAATGTATGTGTTCCACTCCAAATGCAGAATAACAGTCTGTACGTATATCATCCTGCATACAAGGTAACATCTTCTTTGTCTCTCATCATTCTACTCTACATGCCAAAATTAATCTAAACCTGGTGTTTGTGTCAAAATCTGACATTTACCTTTTTACTGCATTGGATTAAGGGAATCTAAAGCTTCTGACTATCCCAGGTTGTCTTTCAGGTTCCAAAATCTTTATTTGAGGCTTAAAAGATATTAAAACCTAAATTTCTACTATAAGTTTGATGTGATTTAGAATTTTTTAGTTAGTATATTAGTGTCTTTATTAAATGACTATGTTTATGTATTTATATAACCAGTAAGTGATCAGTTTGTAAGTTAGTATATATATATTTGTTAGATCATTTGGTTGTCAGTTAATGTATTTATATAACCAGAAATGGATTCATTAATTAGTTTGTTTAGTTAGTCAGTTTGTACATAATTGATAAAGCTGTTTCTTGAGTTTTTAAATATATAAAATAATTGTTATATTTCAGTATTATGTTCATGACTATTGTTACTCTATTTATATGAATAATAAAGGACTAAGTTATTAGTCATATTTTTACAGGCAGTTTATTTTACTAGTTTATTAGTGATAGAGTGAAATATTTGAGAAAACGAATCATTGTTTATTAAAATGTTCTAAGGCTGTCTTTACTTGCTACATATAAAGCACAATTTAAATGTGATGCAAGGGAAGTCTTTAATTTGTGAAGGAAGGCTAGTCTTCCAGAATCACTTACATTTATTTGTTGTTTTCTTACTTGTTTTTTAAATGTTATGACTAAAATGTAATGTAATAAATTGGATCACATAAAAACTGTCCCTAGAAATATTGAGAACCTTGGTTTTTGTTGTATAATGTCACATACTTGTACTTATGTAAAGGTATATAAAATAAATTCAAAAGACATAATTTCAAGAAATACTCTTCCATGATTTGAGGAAATACATTTCTTTCTCTTACAGATATAGATGAATGTAAAACTCAGCCAGACATCTGTGGAGCAGGCACATGTATCAATAACATTGGAAGCTACACCTGTTTATGTCCTCCTGGCTTTGATATTTTACTAATAGGAAGACCAACATGTATTGGTAGGACCATACTTTCTGTGTTTTAATTGTTTGTTGAAACTAATGCAATATACATTCCTCTTAATGATAAAAAATAACCACTATTTCTTCCTCAACATTTGTTACACGTTACTATCACTTTTACCCAGTTGTAGGCCTAATTAAATAAATAACATTTTTGTTTCAACAGAAACTTACTTGCTGATGGTACTTTAATTAACGTACAAATCAAATTACTTGTAGTTCTATAATTTCATGGCTAATCAGTCAAGAAAGTGAACATATATATGTTAGTTATTGTTTACATGAATTGCTAATTTTCCAGTCACTGAAAGAACTCAGACTGACACACTATTTATACGTGTTTCCAGGGATTTTGCAGAGTGTAATGTATTAGTATAATGTTCCAGTGTATGTTACCACTTAATACTGCCTAGCCATTAGTGCATTGTCCAATCAGATACAAGAGAGCTAACATCTTGTCCATTAACTTGTATGTTTAGTAGTTACAAAAGATTATTATGAAAGTCACTTTGGTATGGTAAGTATCATTTTATAAGTTCTAATAATGTAACTTGATGTTACCATGAAATACAATTTATGTCCTTTCATTACTAGTTGTACTATTTGAAGAACTTTAGTTGCTTATTGCCAAAAGATTTATCTGATCTTATATTTGTGGGAAAAGTGTTAAATAAATGAAATATGAAACTTAGAGAAAACAAAAACCAATTCACTAAAAGATAATTGTTTGAGGATTTATGCCAGACACTGCTAGTATAAAAAAAATAAAGCAGGACGTGTTGTTACTGAGTGTAACGTATTTTGTAATGCAGCAGCTGTTCATAATGTTTAAATTTTTACACATCTTCTCTACATTAACTTTTTATATATTTGTCACTTTCAGTTCTTGTTGCTTATTTCAGAAGTATTAGTACTAATAATCCATCAGATTCATTTAACATGTGTTGATTTTTCCTACAGATGTTAGAACCTCTTCATGTTTCAGAAGATACTACAGAGACCCAAATACAAATCAGTTTGTATGTCTACATCCCCTCATGGTAAATCAGACGAAGATGACGTGCTGTTGTTCTGTTGGACGTGCTTGGGGAGACCTGTGTGAACCATGTCCCAGAAATGGCACAGGTAATGACTAGTCATTTTTCAGAGTTTTTTTTTTTTTTTTAAACTCCTTAGACCAAATGTAATTAACTTCTAGACTTACTAAGATCAACATTCATTCACAACTAAAATATTTCATTTCATTATTTAATTCACATCAGTTTAATATTGACTGTGTATGAAATATACTTCAAATGTTATCAGAGTAACCGATGCTTATTCTGATATTAATTATAATGGGTTATTCATGCTGTTTTAGAAATGATTATAATGGTACCTTTTTTATTGCATTCTTTCTTGGTTCTTTATTTGTAACAAAGTCAGGTTTTGGTGTTTCTTAGAGAAGAGATAATTAGACGTTTTCTATTTGAATTTTTTTACATTTTTCTTGTTTTAAGTAAGATTAATATATTACTTTTTGATTTTGTTACATATTTTGAAATGTGCTAAATAGCCCTTGATTTTTCATAATAAGCTAAAAGTATGTATTTTATTCAGTATTTAGCTATTCACATAAAGTACCTTTTGTGTTGTACTTTCAATATTTTCTGATTATTTTACAGAGGCATACATGAAGTTGTGTGAGGATCCCCGGACAAAGCCTGCAGGTAACTTCTCCATTGATTTTTAGTTTTTGTTCACAGTGTGAAAAATTGATTATTAAATCCCATAAAAATTATTTCATATGTAATATGGGTTCAAATATTCATTACATGTATTCCAAATTTCCACAGGTTACTAGTTTCTTAACCTTAAATTACACTGCACAACAATTCTTTTGAAACATTTTGCTTCCTGAAAAGTTTATGCTGATTGTGACAGGTACCTGGTGGGTATGCATAAATATAGTTTTGGTTCTGCTTCATCACATAGGAACTCTGAGAAATAGTTAACTGTTTACTGGCAATAACATATTCAATTGCATTTATATTTCTAAAACACTATTAAGTTTAACATAATTAAAAGTGTTTTGCTCCTGATCTTTGTTTGTATTCAATGTCCGATGCATCACGTTGCAATGTCCAACAGTAGTCAGCAAGCATTGACGGATTCCAGTTGCCCTGATATCATTTTTCCATTGTAACAATGTCCTAGTGAAACCAAGATTTTGATGAAATGGTACATGATGGGCACATTTGGATGTGATTTTCGTGATCAGCAGCCAAAAATCTGTAAGGAACACTCAACAGTGTTCAAGAAACAAAAACTTTGTTGTGCAGTGTTATTTTCCTGCTTTAGAGATGTATCGAGAAAAAAACATAATGCTTAATTGTGTCAGCAGTTTTAGATCTTGTACTTTTAAATATTTTGTGGTTATGATAAAAGGTGCTATCAGGAATATTCCTTTCTGTAGATATGGATGAATGCAAAGCCATAATGTGTGAAAATGGACGTTGTATTAACACTATGGGGAGCTTCGTCTGCCAGTGCTACGAAGGATACAGATACGATGAACGTATGATCAAGTGTGAAGGTATTTAGCAGTTTTTTAATAAATGTATTCCAAATTAGAATTTGTACTTGATAGGTTTTTAGTTAATATTAGTTTAATTTTATTGTTATCTTTTGAAATTATCAAACGGCCAAAAAGGAGCATTTTAAAAGCTTCAAAACCATATACCTTAATGAATGATACTAGAGCAATAGTAGTAGAATAGTTTCCTTGTTAATCTTTTAAAGTAATAACTGATGTATTAATGTTTTTGCTACCTTTTTTTGAAGATAACAGTTTAGGTTCTAAGTGAATGGATCTTAGAGTTATTCAGTTACAAGGATGACATGTATAGAAGACTCATCAGTAGTCTTTATTATATGAAGTATTTGTTTTTAAAACTTGTGACTTTTGTATGATTGGATATTTTAGTGTGAAAACAGTTATAATAAATAACAGTATAAGATCAGATTACTAAAGAATCTATAGTAAAACCATATTAGTGATTTAAGTTAATGCATATGTTATGATCATGGATAAATAACTTGTATTTTCTTAGATAAAATGATAAAAGCCCTGTACTCCAAGTATTTTCCAAATGTGAACCTGAAAGGTCTACCTATGGAGAGGTCTTGAGTTATAGGGTTTTTTTATTTTATATTAAGATGTCTTGAACCTATTTGTTTTTCTGACATTGTTATTTTCCAAACCATTACTGTACAGGAAAGAATGAAGGTTTTAAATAAAAATATGCACTATTAAGACTGCACTTTGTGATTCTCCAATTAATTTTGGACATGAGTAACTCTTGTCTAGATAATATTTTATGATAATAGTAGTTTGAATTCTCTAAACATTTATACTGAATGGCTGGTGCAGACATAAACGAGTGTGCAGAAAGACAAGGTATTTGCCAGGGACTGTCTCATTGTGTTAACACACCAGGTAGTTTTGAATGTTATTGTCCTGAAGGGTATCAGCTGTCAGCAAACCGTAGAAACTGTACAGGTAAGTAAATGATATTTCTATGTTTCTATTAGCCAAATGTGACATTTTAGTTATGTTACTCTTAAATGTAAATTAATACAAGGTGTTTTTTCTTCTAATATGCAATTAGCTTCATTAATTTGTTAATATGTGATTAGATTTGACAAAAGGAAAAAAAAATGTATTTGGGAAAATAAGTTGGGAGGTAAGGCCTAATATTTTATCTTTTAATGTGATCTTCCCCTGTGGAACAACAATAAATTTACACACACTGCTAAAATCTGGGGTTCAGTTTCCCCATTGGACACAGTAGATAGCTCATTGTGGCTTTGTTATAAACAAATATACCTGTATTAATGGGTGACATTATATTAAGTCACAACATTTGTTGTTTGATACTTTTTATTCTTATGGCTACAGAATTACAGTAAAGTAAAACATTATTCAGGTGAATATTACTGAACATAAAATCCAATTATTAAATGTATTCATGTAATAAACATAACATTATCATTCTAAAGATTTTTGTGATAGTGTAAACATCTCATCTCTTGTATAGAACAACTGGAGTGTAGGTAATTTTGCATTCTTATACCTAGCTTTGAATATTCTTTATGTTAAATTTGTTGTTTTTTCCTAACACATCACACTGTTCGTGGAATATTTCTAGTATCATTTGAAGTGCTTATATATTTGTTATAGAACTAAGTAAAGTTTACAATTTGGCATTATACATTTTTTTTTTTGTTAGAATTTGCAGCATAAAAAAATTCACTTACCACTCTGGAGCTGTTCTTGTGACCTGTTTAATGTGTTGATGGAGTAATAAATGTTACAGTTTGTAGATTTGTTAGTGTTGTATTTAATTATTAATAAACATTACAGTTTGTAGATTTGTTAGTGTTGTATTTAATTATTAATAAACATTACAGTTTGTAGATTTGTTAGTGTTGTATTTAATTCTTAATAAACATTACAGTTTGTAGATTTGTTAGTGTTGTATTTAATTCTTAATAAACATTACAGTTTGTAGATTTGTTAGTGTTGTATTTAATTCTTAATAAACATTACAGTTTGTAGATTTGTTAGTGTTGTATTTAATTCTTAATAAACATTACAGTTTGTAGATTTGTTAGTGTTGTATTTAATTCTTAATAAACATTACAGTTTGTAGATTTGTTAGTGTTGTATTTAATTCTTAATAAACATTACAGTTTGTAGATTTGTTAGTGTTGTATTTAATTCTTAATAAACATTACAGTTTGTAGATTTGTTAGTGTTGTATTTAATTCTTAATAAACATTACAGTTTGTAGATTTGTTAGTGTTGTATTTAATTCTTAATAAACATTACAGTTTGTAGATTTGTTAGTGTTGTATTTAATTCTTAATAAACATTACAGTTTGTAGATTTGTTAGTGTTGTATTTAATTCTTAATATACATTACAGTTTGTAGATTTGTTAGTGTTGTATTTAATTCTTAATAAACATTACAGTTTATAGTTTTGTTAGTGTAGTATTTAGTTCTTAATAAACATTACAGTTTGTAGCTTTTTAGTGTTGTATTTAATTCTTAATAAATGTTACAGTTTGTAGTTTTGTTAGTGTCATGTTAGTTCTTAATAACCATTACAGTTTGTAGTTTTGTTAGTGTCATGTTAGTTCTTAATAACCATTACAGTTTGTAGTTTTGTTAGTGTCATGTTTAATTCTTAATAAACATTACGGTTTGTAGTTTTTTTAGTGTCGTATTTAATTCTTAATAAACGTTACAGTTTGTAGTTTTGTTAGTGTCGTATTTAGTTCTTAATAAACGTTACGGTTTGTAGTTTTTTAGTGTCGTATTTAGTTCTTAATAAACATTACAGTTTGTAGATTTGTTAGTGTTGTATTTAATTCTTAATAAACATTACTGTTTGTAATTTTTAGTGTTGTATTTAATTCTTAATAAACATTACAGTTTGTAGATTTGTTAGTGTTGTATTTAGTTTTTAATAAACATTACAGTTTGTAGTTTTGTTAGTGTCATATTTCGTTCTTAATAAACATTACAGTTTGTAGTTTTGTTAGTGTCGTATTTAGTTCTTAATAAACATTATGGTTTGTAGTTTCTTTAGTGTCGTATTTAGTTCTTAATAAACATTACAGTTTGTAGTTTTCTTTAGTGTTGTATTTAATTCTTAATAAACATTAGTTTGTAGATTTGTTAGTGTTGCATTTAATTCTTAATAAACATTAGTTTGTAGATTTGTTAGTGTTGTGTTTAAACACTGGTAATGCTATATTACTATCATAAGGTTTACATGTGTGTGTCTATGTATAGCTTGCATATTATAAAAAAACTATCAGAATGGTATATGTAACTTAATTATTACTAAGTACATTAATTGTTATTAACAGTACTGTAAAACAATGACGAATTTAATATAAAATAAGCATTAAAAGATTTTAGTAAAGATGCATTTGTTAGTTCTAGTTTTTACATTAAAGCCACAGTGGATAATGCCTGTGGTTCTAGCCCCAAATCAAATCAGATTTTCTGCAAATCAGACATTGCGTTTAAAACAATACTGTATTTTGTTTGTTTTTTATCAATAGTAAATTGTGCATATTTTGAAGGTCAGTCAGTCTCATGACACTGGAACAAACCTTTAGTGTCAGTTTGAATAAACTTTTTAGTGGACAAGATATTCGAGTTTTCAAAACTACTATTTTTAAACTGAGAGTATTACGTTCTCAATCCAGATTTGAATGAATGTGTAGACATATGTCAACATGGACGGTGTACAAACCTTCAGGGAAGTTTCCAGTGTACTTGTAATGAAGGTTATTACCTGTCACAAGATAGGAGAGACTGTTTAGGTAAGTGTTTTTTTTATTATTCAATATTAACTTGTATTTTAAACGTACAAGGGCTTATTTGATATTATAGTTAAAAAAATTCTGAATTTATTATATGTTAGAAAACGATTAGAAATTGTTTGTTTTAAAATGTCCATAAATGCTGATGTATCACTAACTTCTGTGACTGTAGATATTGATGAATGCACTCGAAGACCTGGAATATGTCTTAATGGAACTTGTGAGAACACACCAGGATCTTACCAATGCACTTGTAACTCTGGATTTTTCATAACACCAGAGGGTGATTGTGTGGGTAAGTTATTAAGCGAGATACAGTATTTTGTTTTCACTCCGAAAAGCAACTGCTTATACGAGTAAATCTATATTAGTGTTCTTCATACAGAAATGATTTATATTTATAGAATGATGGTATTAGTGTTCTTCATACAGAAATGATTTATATTTATAGAATGATGGTATTAGTGTTCTTCATGCAGAAATGATTTATATTTATAGGATGATGGTATTAGTGTTCTTCATACAGAAATGATTTATATTTATAGAATGATGGTATTAGTGTTCTTCATGCAGAAATGATTTATATTTATAGAATGATGGTATTAGTGTTCTTCATGCAGAAATGATTTATATTTATAGGATGATGGTATTAGTGTTCTTCATGCAGAAATGATTTATATTTATAGAATGATGGTATTAGTGTTCTTCATGCAGAAATGATTTATATTTATAGAATGATGATATTAGTGTTCTTCATGCAGAAATGATTTATATTTATAGAATGATGGTATTAGTGTTCTTCATGCAGTAATGATTTATATTTATAGAATGATGGTATTAGTGTTCTTCATGCAGTAATGATTTATATTTATAGAATGATGGTATTAGTGTTCTTCATGCAGAAATGATTTATATTTATAGAATGATGGTATTAGTGTTCTTCATACAGAAATGATTTATATTTATAGAATGATGGTATTAGTGTTCTTCAAACAGAAATGATTTATATTTATAGAATGATGGTGTTAGTGTTCTTCAAACAGAAATGATTTATATTTATAGAATGATGGTATTAGTGTTCTTCATGCAGAAATGATTTATATTTATAGAATGATGGTATTAGTGTTCTTCATACAGAAATGATTTATATTTATAGAATGATGGTATTAGTGTTCTTCAAACAGAAATGATTTATATTTATAGAATGATGGTTATTTAATTATTACACACCATGGATCAACTGTAAATTAATATAAAGACATCAGATTAATTCTGTGTCTTCAAATAAATGTGATTTAAATTTTTTAATTTCTTTCTAATGAGCAGAATGGAAATAATGTTAAATTAATGACACCATTTTAACAGATAAGGATGAATGCCGCACCATACCAGGACTATGCCTGAATGGTCGCTGTGTTAATACCATTGGAAGCTTTCTTTGTAATTGTCAAGATGGCTATGAACTTAGTTTAGACAAACGTAACTGCATTGGTGAGCTATAATAATTATTAAAATCTAATTGTGTTTTTTTTGTTACACGTTATTTTTGACAGTTAAATATTAATTGTTTTCATTATCTGAGTATTAATTAGTCATCAATGTATATATTTTTCAACTAGATATTAATTACTTTATAATGGCTGCTGTTATCTTCAGATAACTCTTGAAAAGGACTCTTTCTGGTAGTAAGAACCAAAGTTTGTTCTGCAGTTTTATAGTTCGAAGGCTGGTTTGCTATGCTCTTAATAAATTATAATTAGATTTAGGGGAATTTTTATGCTAACTATGACAAAATTTAACATCTCAACATTACAATCTCTGAAAAGGTACTTAATTTCAGTTTTTTCCAAAAACTTGTATTAATTTTTGCATTGAAGTTGCATAAAAATTTCAATATCATTGTTTTCAAGTATTGTTTGATAATTGCAACATTTATATATTTTAGTGTTTGGTAATAGTTATAAGTTTGTGCTCCTTCATCAACATCTAGATTTACAAGTTTAATTGTTTTGTGCCCCATTCTGGACATCCTTTGATCACAACTGTCAAAATCATGTTTTTAAATGGTTGCAACATAATACTAAATTATCTGAATAAACAACATTTCCCACCTTATAGCTTAAAAAATTCATACACCTCACTTACAGTTTTGAGTCCTTTGAAAGTAATATATCTTATTTATTGAGCTAGAATTAGAACAGTTTGAAGCTGTACATGAACTAACCATTTTAGTGTTATTCAACTCAAACATTAATTGTAAAAAACAGACCTTATAACTTCTGATAATTATGATAAGTTTTATTGTGTGATGAAAAATTTCAAGTCCATTTACTGTAAATAGCAATGCAATGTTGTATTCATCTCGAGCAGAATTGGCACCAAAGTAAGCTTTAGTTGCATGTTGTGCAACAAGCAAGCAACACTCTTTTAATGTTAATTTTATTATTTGAAATAAATTTGTTTTCACTTACATGCATCAGTAAATATGTTAGAATAATTAGTGTAAAAACTTTATAGCTAGTTAGAGACATGTTAAATATTTTTTGTCTTATCTTCCTTTTTTAACCTGCCAATTTCCATATGTATTATAGATTCAGTCTATAATATTGTATAAAGTTGAAGAGTACACAAATTGGTTTCTCTGTTTGTTTTATGTACTCAAGTATTCTATAAGAAGTATTTAGACACAATTAAAGTATTCCGTTTCTTCTCGGTTATTGTACATAATACTGTTTGAGGGTTCTTAGATCATTCTTTTTTAATTTTATAGAAGATACATTTTGAGAGAAGACAAATTAACCTGTTTTGTTTTAACTTGAATATTTTACTGTGCAGAATTTGGGAACATACACGAGCTAACTGATTTGTTTTCTCTTTGTTTTTAGTATGTGCAGTTTAAGTTGCATGTTATGTTTTTTAATATTTCATAATAGATACAATTTTAGTGGTAAATATATTAGACTTAGAATTTTTTTGTGGGCACAACCTGTTTGTGTATTAATTATTTTGTTTTTTTCCTCAAATCTAATAACTATTTTGAGAGTATACTAATTAGTTCTATTTATTATCATCCCAGATGTCAACGAGTGTGAAACGTTTAATTATTGTTCCGAGTGGACATGCCAAAATTCAGAAGGATCATTTCAGTGTATCTGTCCTGATGGTTATGTTGTGACTCAAGACAAAAAAAGCTGCCAAGGTTTGTGTACTTTTAGACCTTTGAGGTATTTTTAATTTGGGAGTTAGGTAAAAAAAAAAGGTAAGAAATATTAGCATAAACTAATCCTGGTCAAAATAAGGAAAAAATGTACTTCTTTTTTATACTGTTTTTTTCATTTATGATTTTAGAGAAGTTTCAAAAATTGTATTATGTTTTTACTTGGAATGCATAATTTGTATTTAATGACTTAGGACTAATAAAATAATTAAAATGAGGACTTTAAGTAAAAAATTATGATGTATTTTTTTATAATATAAATAATTTAACAAAGGAATCAGTTAATGAAAATACATAAGATGTATAAGCCCAATTGATTTTAAATCTCATGAATTCAGATATTGATGAATGCCGGACTATACAGAATGTTTGCCATGGAGGAACATGCACAAATACACCTGGGGAATACTTGTGTATATGTCCAATTGGTTTCAAAGTGTCAGATGATGGCAAGGATTGCACTGGTAAGACTCAACTTTAATATTGAATGTTTTCAAAGTGTCAGATGATATAATGAAACACATTGGTAAGATTCAACCTTAATGTATTGTTTCAACCTGTCAGATGAAGGCATGGAATTTGTTGGTGAGATTTGGTGCTAATGTTACAATATTTAGTTTTCAGTAGAGTAATAAACTTTAGTAATACTAATGATATGCTCTATTAGTGGAGAAAATAAAGAGTTTAGATTATTGAAAATAAAGCTTGAAATCAACAAAGAAAATACTTTTTCTATTTTAGAGGAACTTGGTTAGAAATATTAGTTTTATTAATATGTTGCACCTCACAGCAAATACCAGAAACAGTATATTATGTTACTAAAGACTTCTAAGTTGTGTGATAGGCATAGGTGAAGCCACATAGTTGAGTAACATCATGTATATGATTGTACTTGTGAGCAGTTTCCACTTTCTCTCAGTCACATAGAATCAGTGATCCAGTAATAATTGGGTAGAAATAAAAAATTATATATGAAGTTTTCACATTTCTTAATAATTGTTTATTTTTAAGATGTGTACTTCTACAAATAAATCACTCCAGTCTGGCTGATTACTTTCCATTAAAGAACTTTTGCAGTGTAGATAGTAAAACCAACTAGGTGTTCAGGCTTTATTTGACAGTGGGTTTAAAGGTAGTTTACAATATTGTGTGGGTTTTTGAAAACATAAAGAGCAGAGCACAATAGTTAAAACAGTCCTATTAATGTATAATGGACTTGACAATGTAATGTAATAATTATTTGTGCCAAGTAATGTGTATAAAATAAAAATATAACAACAAAATAATTTATACTAAAGAGCTGATCTTGTTAAAATAACTTGATATTAAACCATGTAGTACAATAAAACACTACAAAGGGTGTAATTACAGAACATGCATAATTTTTGTAATATTTGTTTACAAGTAAAAGTACCTGTCCCCAGTGATGAGACCAGTTTAAGTTAATTATATCAACTTGAATTATATCATGGACTTTAAAAAGATTAATTATGATGCACTCATGGTTTTACTCAGAGCTACTTATGCCACCCACTATGAAAATTAATTGTTGAGCATTTCAGTTATGCTAAGAGCCACTCATCAATAACATACAGTGAATTTACATTTTTGTTATTTAAGTTACGTACGTTTTGATATGTGAATTATAATGTGATAGGATATTCTACACTAAACTGTTAGGAACCAGTTTGTCAAATACTGTTTGACATTAACATTATTCATGACTGTTCTTCTGCCATATTGAAAGTGAATGTTGAGATTTGCTTACATGTGAATTGTTAATTAGCTTATAATTAACAATGGACAAACCAGATTGTACATAGGGGTTTCATAAATTATAAATTTCTCAATCATTCACTTGTGAGCAAATCTCTCTAACAAGAAAACCATCATAATGTTAACATTCATGTTCCTACTCAGTCTGATTAGTTTGACATCCTTCTGTCTTTATCACATTTTTTAAATCCATTTAAAAGAACATTCTTCATAACTTCTGTAATTAAACTATATTTTCTCTGTAACATTAACATATGATACACATAGAATACATGTAGGTTTCCTGTATGTTCCACAACATACACTTACATTCTCTCCAGTACAAATAATTATATATCCAATATTTAATTTTTTCATTCTCATCTAGTTATTTATGCTGACTTAGATATGCTTTCTTAATTAACACTAAGCCTAAAGCAGTTTTATTTTTGTCCTGATACAAGCAACATAATGTTTCTATTAACTTTCTACTACTGTGACTTTGTTAAGCTGCTTTTGTTCTCAGTCAGGCCTACTCTTCCAAGATAAGGCTATAAACAACTTTATGTCACAACTGTAGAAATACATATAAACAAAGAAAGCATGCTTGAAATTGAAATTCAGGATTATTACAGAAGATAAGTCACAAATTAGGCCAAGAGACAAATGCAAGCTATTATTTACGATCTAATTTACTAAACTAATGTTTTAATGCTTGTATTATTATTCAGCATTGGGCAGATAAAATTTCATTTCAAACTTAAAACTAGATTCAAAATTTTAGAACATACAGCCTCATCATGTTTAATATAATAATGCCATAAAACTGTTAAAAATTTGTATGTCTTCTACTAGTAGTAATATTACCATTAGTTAATAGTGTAACTAAATAGTTATAACTATCAAGATGTTTATTATTATTATTAACACTATACTCTGTAGTGTGTAGATTACCTTTAAGGTTAAGACATAGCCATAACTTAAGTATGGCAACTTCAAACTGGGGTAGAAACTAGTATATAAGTTAAGTAGTTTGCAATATTACCATTCCAAAACTTCATAAAAATTGTAATGTAAAGAACTTGGTGATGCTTGGTTTCCAAACAAACAGTTTTATATTCACTAGTGATAAGAGGAATAAATGTTGCAAAACAAGTTAATGACACACACACACACACACACACACACAATAATACTCTGTGAGAACAAGTGACTTCTCTCCTTGTTACTTCTTTTAACTGGGCAAAAACTATGTGTATAAATATCATATAGCCATATAAAACTTCATGTATTGAAAACTGTTCTTTAAAAAGTTCATAAGTTTAATAAATATATCCATTATATAAAATAAGCTAAAGACAATTTTTCAAAAATATTACCTTAAAAAAACTGACAGTGAAAGACAAAATACAAACAAATAATGTAAAACAAGGTATTGTTGCACAAAGGTATAATTGTTTGTTGTTGTTTTTTTTATTATATGTTTGATTAAGCATTTGAATCAAAAAGATAATATTACTCATTAGGAAGAAAATTAAAAGAAATTAGTTGCATTTTTCTTCTATTTTCTATTTAGAGTTATGTTCAGTGATTATACAGAAACTGTATAAGATTCTATATTCCAAAGGGTATAATTACAGAACTGGTACAATTTTTGTTAATTTTATATGTTGTAAAGCTTGTTGTATGCATTGGTTCATGTTGCATTCTTTTCCATACATTGAGAGTTGGTGAGTTATTTAGTGTTGTATAACTATATATATTTACATTCCTTTGTTTTTCCTAGATATCAGGAAAGGTTACTGTTATACTGACTTCAAGAATGATACGTGTGTAAAGCCAAAACCTATAAATGCAACCCGAATGGAATGTTGTTGTATGGAAGATTCTGTAGCATGGGGTTATATCAAGTGTGAACTTTGTCCAACACATGAAGAAGGTAAGGTGGAAAAGAAACACTTTAAAATTATAAACTTAGAGAAGGTAAGATTGTGACTAGAACTTTAAAATTATAAACTTAGAGAAGGTAAGATTGTGACTAGAACTTTAAAATTATAAACTTAGAGAAGGTAAGATTGTGAAAAAAACTTTAAAATTATAAACTTAGAGAAGGTAAGATTGTGACTAGAACTTTAAAATTATAAACTTAGAGAAGGTAAGATTGTGACTAGAACTTTAAAATTATAAACTTAGAGAAGGTAAGATTGTGACTAGAACTTTAAAATTATAAACTTAGAGAAGGTAAGATTGTGAAAAAAACTTTAAAATTATAAACTTAGAGAAGGTAAGATTGTGACAAGAACTTTAAAATTATAAACTTAGAGAAGATAAGATTGTGAAAAAAACTTTAAAATGACATAAATTTAGTGAATGGAAAGTGAAAATGAAAATGGGGACAGTAATACAGTTGAAGGCCTGACCCACTTCCTTTCTAACGACAGTTCTGCAACAGACAAACATTAAATTACTCAGAATGCCACTTCCTTTCTAACGATAGCCCTGCAACAGGCAAACATTAAATTACTCAGTATGATGCAACATTTAGATCCTGTTGATAAAAAAAAAAAAAAGCAAATCATGATTTGGGGGTTAAGACATATATATTTAACAAAATAATATAATATTTCATGAGAAAAGTATTTAGTTTAACTGCTAATTAAAATAAATATGGTTTGTTTGTTTTGTCTAATTTCTGGTAGCTATATTCACTAAAAGGTTTTAGTTTCTTTCTTTGTGTTTCTAATATTTTGGTAATTCTTAGTTTTTATTTTTTCAGAGGCGTTTAAAGCACTATGTCCTAATGGCATGGGAGTCTTCAGTATCAATGGAGTAGACATTGGTAAAGAAAGATATTAACATAACGTTTGTATATTCAAAATACAAACTTATTATAATTAATAGTTTTGTTTCATATTGTGTATACCATTAGAAATATGGCTTATATTTTTAGATCTTTTACTTTCTTCACTTTTTGTAGAAAAAAATAATTGGAATTGGAGTAAGTTAGTTTTTTAACTTGTGATTAAATCAGTCATGGAGCATACAGTATTATCTTTTTTAACTTGTGATTAAATCAGTCATGGAGCATACAGTATTATCTTTTTTGATTTGTGATTAAATTAGTCATGGAGCACACAGTATTACCTGACTAATGTTACATGAAAATATTTTCAGATATTTTTTTCGGTAACTGATTTGTCTATTTCTTTTGTTTTCTAATAATTATGTACTTTATATATATGTCACTTCAGTATCAATATCTTTTGTTTTCTAATAATTATGTACTTTATGTCACTTCAGTATCAACACTGTGAGAATATTAACTGAAGCCCACAAGTTTTTGCTTAAAAATAAACATTTTGTTGGATTTCTGAAATTCCAGTTTTCCTTATTTTTCAAAACATTTATATATTTCCAAAGCAAGTACATTTGATTGTGTGCTACAATTTTAAATCAATCATTTTAACAGCAGTTTTTTTGAGTGAAAATCTCAGATGTTTCAAATTTCATTGATAACGTTTTTGAGAGTTGTTTTGGTAGTTAGGAGCCTTGGTATCAAATATGAAAAATATAATAAACTATATCTCTTGGATGAATACATAATTAGTGTTTTAATTTGTGAAGCTATATCTCACCAACTTCTGAAATCCCCATAAGAATACTTGGCATATTTTCAGTCTGTGTTAATTGATACACACGTAGTTGATGTCAACAGATCGGAAAAGTGTCTGAAAGACAAAAGAGAACTTAAGTAAGACAGTAAAGGAGTATTGGCTCGATCAAGGAGAGTGGTATATTCCTATAGCATGTATACAACTTGGATCACATGGGACTGTGGTGATTTACTATGTTGAATTGCTTTTCAAAATTTATTGTTTGTGAAAGGGAACTATATCTGTTAATCAGGTGAAGCCTTATGTTACAAGTGGGCTACTCTCACTCTGACTTGATTGAAATATGTCAGAACTATAGAAAGCTGCAAGAACTATTGTCAAGTACTGCTGTTATCTGGTGGAAACAAAGAGTAACAATGAACCTTCTCTAATTGTTCATGTAACAGTGTAGTAGATGTAATATTAAGCAGTGTCTATTATTGAGTTGATCACCAGGAATCATAATACACTTGTATGGAAAAATCTTTGTTTTCCAAGGTTTCAGGTGGATTGTTGGATTATACAATGTTCCCAAAATGTTTTGGATTATCACTGAATTTTAGTTTTGACCAATTTAATGTTGTTCTTATTGTTTTAGTCAAGATTTACTCTGTAATCTTCATTAACTACTGGTCTTAATAATATTGTTTCCATTACTATGTGACATTTTAGCTCATTATGCTGTGTTGCTAAATGCTCATCTCCCCCTCAATTTCTTCAGCTATCCCAGCATTTCATAAGTGGTGAGCATGCTACCTGTATTTTCATGTGCTGGCAAAATAGGTGCTTTTTATTGCTGTTCCAAGTGGTAAGTTTAAAGACTTACAGTGCAAAAAATTCTATGTTCAGTTTTCCACAGCAGATAACTAAATATGGCTTTGCTATAAAACAAACAATAGTCTCTTATCCCAAGCCAAAGAAAGTAACAACTTTCAACAGCAGCTGAAAAGAATAACAAGAAAGTTTCATGATGTTTGAAGACCTGGCAGAATATTGTAGATGGAACCAAACCAGCAACTCCAGTTATAACATGGTTTGAAGAAGCCAAAACAGGTGTATTTTAAGTAAACCTAAGATAAAAGAAGGGTTTGTAGATTGATACAACTACATATCTCAGTTTGAGTTTCATGTCTCCATCATATTACATCCAGTTAAAGGAAGGGTTTGTAGATTGATACAACTACATATCTCAGTTTGAGTTTCATGTCTCCATCATATTACATCCAGTCAAAAGAAGGGTTTGTAGATTGATACAACTACGTATCTCAGTTTGAGTTTCATGTCTCCATCATATTACATCCAGTTAAAGGGAGGGTTTGTAGATTGATACAACTACATATCTCAGTTTGAGTTTCATGTCTCCATCATATTACATCCAGTCAAAAGAAGGGTTTGTAGATTGATACAACTACATATCTCAGTTTGAGTTTCATGTCTCCATCATATTACATCCAGTCAAAAGAAGGGTTTGTAGATTGATACAACTACATATCTCAGTTTGAGTTTCATGTCTCCATCATATTACATCCAGTTAAAGGAAGGGTTTGTAGATTGATACAACTACATATCTCAGTTTGAGTTTCATGTCTCCATCATATTACATCCAGTCAAAAGAAGGGTTTGTAGATTGATACAACTACATATCTCAGTTTGAGTTTCATGTCTCCATCATATTACATCCAGTTAAAGGAAGGGTTTGTAGATTGATACAACTACATATCTCAGTTTGAGTTTCATGTCTCCATCATATTACATCCAGTTAAAGGAAGGGTTTGTAGATTGATACAACTACATATCTCAGTTTGAGTTTCATGTCTCCATCATATTACATCCAGTTAAAGGAAGGGTTTGTAGATTGATACAACTACATATCTCAGTTTGAGTTTCATGTCTCCATCATATTACATCCAGTTAAAGGAAGGGTTTGTAGATTGATACAACTACATATCTCAGTTTGAGTTTCATGTCTCCATCATATTACATCCAGTCAAAAGAAGGGTTTGTAGATTGATACAACTACATATCTCAGTTTGAGTTTCATGTCTCCATCATATTACATCCAGTTAAAGAAGGGTTTGTAGATTGATACAACTACATATCTCAGTTTGAGTTTCATGTCTCCATCATATTACATCCAGTTAAAGGAAGGGTTTGTAGATTGATACAACTACATATCTCAGTTTGAGTTTCATGTCTCCATCATATTACATCCAGTTAAAGGAAGGGTTTGTAGATTGATACAACTACATATCTCAGTTTGAGTTTCATGTCTCCATCATATTACATCCAGTTAAAGGAAGGGTTTGTAGATTGATACAACTACATATCTCAGTTTGAGTTTCATGTCTCCATCATATTACATCCAGTCAAAAGAAGGGTTTGTAGATTGATACAACTACATATCTCAGTTTGAGTTTCATGTCTCCATCATATTACATCCAGTTAAAGGAAGGGTTTGTAGATTGATACAACTACATATCTCAGTTTGAGTTTCATGTCTCCATCATATTACATCCAGTTAAAGGAAGGGTTTGTAGATTGATACAACTACATATCTCAGTTTGAGTTTCATGTCTCCATCATATTACATCCAGTTAAAGGAAGGGTTTGTAGATTGATACAACTACATATCTCAGTTTGAGTTTCATGTCTCCATCATATTACATCCAGTTAAAAGAAGGGTTTGTAGATTGATACAACTACATATCTCAGTTTGAGTTTCATGTCTCCATCATATTACATCCAGTTAAAGGAAGGGTTTGTAGATTGATACAACTACATATCTCAGTTTGAGTTTCATGTCTCCATCATATTACATCCAGTCAAAGGAAGGGTTTGTAGATTGATACAACTACATATCTCAGTTTGAGTTTCATGTCTCCATCATATTACATCCAGTTAAAGGAAGGGTTTGTAGATTGATACAACTACGTATCTCAGTTTGAGTTTCATGTCTCCATCATATTACATCCAGTTAAAAGAAGGGTTTGTAGATTGATACAACTACATATCTCAGTTTGAGTTTCATGTCTCCATCATATTACATCCAGTTAAAGGAAGGGTTTGTAGATTGATACAACTACATATCTCAGTTTGAGTTTCATGTCTCCATCATATTACATCCAGTTAAAGGAAGGGTTTGTAGATTGATACAACTACATATCTCAGTTTGAGTTTCATGTCTCCATCATATTACATCCAGTTAAAGGAAGGGTTTGTAGATTGATACAACTACATATCTCAGTTTGAGTTTCATGTCTCCATCATATTACATCCAGTTAAAAGAAGGGTTTGTAGATTGATACAACTACATATCTCAGTTTGAGTTTCATGTCTCCATCATATTACATCCAGTTAAAGGAAGGGTTTGTAGATTGATACAACTACATATCTCAGTTTGAGTTTCATGTCTCCATCATATTACATCCAGTTAAAGGAAGGGTTTGTAGATTGATACAACTACATATCTCAGTTTGAGTTTCATGTCTCCATCATATTACATCCAGTTAAAGGAAGGGTTTGTAGATTGATACAACTACATATCTCAGTTTGAGTTTCATGTCTCCATCATATTACATCCAGTTAAAGGAAGGGTTTGTAGATTGATACAACTACATATCTCAGTTTGAGTTTCATGTCTCCATCATATTACATCCAGTTAAAGGAAGGGTTTGTAGATTGATACAACTACATATCTCAGTTTGAGTTTCATGTCTCCATCATATTACATCCAGTGAAAAGAAGGGTTTGTAGATTGATACAACTACATATCTCAGTTTGAGTTTCATGTCTCCATCATATTACATCCAGTTAAAGGAAGGGTTTGTAGATTGATACAACTACATATCTCAGTTTGAGTTTCATGTCTCCATCATATTACATCCAGTTAAAGAAGGGTTTGTAGATTGATACAACTACATATCTCAGTTTGAGTTTCATGTCTCCATCATATTACATCCAGTTAAAGGAAGGGTTTGTAGATTGATACAACTACATATCTCAGTTTGAGTTTCATGTCTCCATCATATTACATCCAGTTAAAGGAAGGGTTTGTAGATTGATACAACTACATATCTCAGTTTGAGTTTCATGTCTCCATCATATTACATCCAGTTAAAGGAAGGGTTTGTAGATTGATACAACTACATATCTCAGTTTGAGTTTCATGTCTCCATCATATTACATCCAGTTAAAAGAAGGGTTTGTAGATTGATACAACTACATATCTCAGTTTGAGTTTCATGTCTCCATCATATTACATCCAGTTAAAGGAAGGGTTTGTAGATTGATACAACTACATATCTCAGTTTGAGTTTCATGTCTCCATCATATTACATCCAGTTAAAGGAAGGGTTTGTAGATTGATACAACTACATATCTCAGTTTGAGTTTCATGTCTCCATCATATTACATCCAGTTAAAGGAAGGGTTTGTAGATTGATACAACTACATATCTCAGTTTGAGTTTCATGTCTCCATCATATTACATCCAGTTAAAGGAAGGGTTTGTAGATTGATACAACTACATATCTCAGTTTGAGTTTCATGTCTCCATCATATTACATCCAGTTAAAGGAAGGGTTTGTAGATTGATACAACTACATATCTCAGTTTGAGTTTCATGTCTCCATCATATTACATCCAGTTAAAGGAAGGGTTTGTAGATTGATACAACTACATATCTCAGTTTGAGTTTCATGTCTCCATCATATTACATCCAGTTAAAGGAAGGGTTTGTAGATTGATACAACTACATATCTCAGTTTGAGTTTCATGTCTCCATCATATTACATCCAGTTAAAGGAAGGGTTTGTAGATTGATACAACTACATATCTCAGTTTGAGTTTCATGTCTCCATCATATTACATCCAGTTAAAGGAAGGGTTTGTAGATTGATACAACTACATATCTCAGTTTGAGTTTCATGTCTCCATCATATTACATCCAGTTAAAGGAAAGATTGATACAAGGGTTTGTAGATTGATACAACTACATATCTCAGTTTGAGTTTCATGTCTCCATCATATTACATCCAGTTAAAGGAAGGGTTTGTAGATTGATACAACTACATATCTCAGTTTGAGTTTCATGTCTCCATCATATTACATCCAGTTAAAGGAAGGGTTTGTAGATTGATACAACTACATATCTCAGTTTGAGTTTCATGTCTCCATCATATTACATCCAGTTAAAAGAAGGGTTTGTAGATTGATACAACTACATATCTCAGTTTGAGTTTCATGTCTCCATCATATTACATCCAGTTAAAGGAAGGGTTTGTAGATTGATACAACTACATATCTCAGTTTGAGTTTCATGTCTCCATCATATTACATCCAGTTAAAGGAAGGGTTTGTAGATTGATACAACTACATATCTCAGTTTGAGTTTCATGTCTCCATCATATTACATCCAGTCAAAAGAAGGGTTTGTAGATTGATACAACTACATATCTCAGTTTGAGTTTCATGTCTCCATCATATTACATCCAGTTAAAGGAAGGGTTTGTAGATTGATACAACTACATATCTCAGTTTGAGTTTCATGTCTCCATCATATTACATCCAGTTAAAGGAAGGGTTTGTAGATTGATACAACTACATATCTCAGTTTGAGTTTCATGTCTCCATCATATTACATCCAGTCAAAAGAAGGGTTTGTAGATTGATACAACTACATATCTCAGTTTGAGTTTCATGTCTCCATCATATTACATCCAGTTAAAGGAAGGGTTTGTAGATTGATACAACTACATATCTCAGTTTGAGTTTCATGTCTCCATCATATTACATCCAGTTAAAGGAAGGGTTTGTAGATTGATACAACTACATATCTCAGTTTGAGTTTCATGTCTCCATCATATTACATCCAGTTAAAGGAAGGGTTTGTAGATTGATACAACTACATATCTCAGTTTGAGTTTCATGTCTCCATCATATTACATCCAGTTAAAGGAAGGGTTTGTAGATTGATACAACTACATATCTCAGTTTGAGTTTCATGTCTCCATCATATTACATCCAGTCAAATGGAAGGGTTTGTAGATTGATACAACTACATATCTCAGTTTGAGTTTCATGTCTCCATCATATTACATCCAGTCAAAAAAGAAGGGTTTGTAGATTGATACAACTACATATCTCAGTTTGAGTTTCATGTCTCCATCATATTACATCCAGTTAAAGGAAGGGTTTGTAGATTGATACAACTACATATCTCAGTTTGAGTTTCATGTCTCCATCATATTACATCCAGTTAAAGGAAGGGTTTGTAGATTGATACAACTACATATCTCAGTTTGAGTTTCATGTCTCCATCATATTACATCCAGTCAAAGAAGGGTTTGTAGATTGATACAACTACATATCTCAGTTTGAGTTTCATGTCTCCATCATATTACATCCAGTTAAAAGAAGGGTTTGTAGATTGATACAACTACATATCTCAGTTTGAGTTTCATGTCTCCATCATATTACATCCAGTTAAAGGAAGGGTTTGTAGATTGATACAACTACATATCTCAGTTTGAGTTTCATGTCTCCATCATATTACATCCAGTTAAAGGAAGGGTTTGTAGATTGATACAACTACATATCTCAGTTTGAGTTTCATGTCTCCATCATATTACATCCAGTTAAAAGAAAAGAAGGGTTTGTAGATTGATACAACTACGTATCTCAGTTTGAGTTTCATGTCTCCATCATATTACATCCAGTTAAAGGAAGGGTTTGTAGATTGATACAACTACATATCTCAGTTTGAGTTTCATGTCTCCATCATATTACATCCAGTTAAAGGAAGGGTTTGTAGATTGATACAACTACATATCTCAGTTTGAGTTTCATGTCTCCATCATATTACATCCAGTTAAAGGAAGGGTTTGTAGATTGATACAACTACATATCTCAGTTTGAGTTTCATGTCTCCATCATATTACATCCAGTTAAAGGAAGGGTTTGTAGATTGATACAACTACATATCTCAGTTTGAGTTTCATGTCTCCATCATATTACATCCAGTTAAAGGAAGGGTTTGTAGATTGATACAACTACATATCTCAGTTTGAGTTTCATGTCTCCATCATATTACATCCAGTGAAAAGAAGGGTTTGTAGATTGATACAACTACATATCTCAGTTTGAGTTTCATGTCTCCATCATATTACATCCAGTTAAAGGAAGGGTTTGTAGATTGATACAACTACATATCTCAGTTTGAGTTTCATGTCTCCATCATATTACATCCAGTTAAAGGAAGGGTTTGTAGATTGATACAACTACATATCTCAGTTTGAGTTTCATGTCTCCATCATATTACATCCAGTTAAAGGAAGGGTTTGTAGATTGATACAACTACATATCTCAGTTTGAGTTTCATGTCTCCATCATATTACATCCAGTTAAAGGAAGGGTTTGTAGATTGATACAACTACATATCTCAGTTTGAGTTTCATGTCTCCATCATATTACATCCAGTTAAAGGAAGGGTTTGTAGATTGATACAACTACATATCTCAGTTTGAGTTTCATGTCTCCATCATATTACATCCAGTGAAAAGAAGGGTTTGTAGATTGATACAACTACATATCTCAGTTTGAGTTTCATGTCTCCATCATATTACATCCAGTTAAAGGAAGGGTTTGTAGATTGATACAACTACATATCTCAGTTTGAGTTTCATGTCTCCATCATATTACATCCAGTTAAAGGAAGGGTTTGTAGATTGATACAACTACATATCTCAGTTTGAGTTTCATGTCTCCATCATATTACATCCAGTCAAAGGAAGGGTTTGTAGATTGATACAACTACATATCTCAGTTTGAGTTTCATGTCTCCATCATATTACATCCAGTTAAAGGAAGGGTTTGTAGATTGATACAACTACATATCTCAGTTTGAGTTTCATGTCTCCATCATATTACATCCAGTTAAAGGAAGGGTTTGTAGATTGATACAACTACATATCTCAGTTTGAGTTTCATGTCTCCATCATATTACATCCAGTTAAAGGAAGGGTTTGTAGATTGATACAACTACATATCTCAGTTTGAGTTTCATGTCTCCATCATATTACATCCAGTCAAAAGAAGGGTTTGTAGATTGATACAACTACATATCTCAGTTTGAGTTTCATGTCTCCATCATATTACATCCAGTTAAAGGAAGGGTTTGTAGATTGATACAACTACATATCTCAGTTTGAGTTTCATGTCTCCATCATATTACATCCAGTTAAAGGAAGGGTTTGTAGATTGATACAACTACATATCTCAGTTTGAGTTTCATGTCTCCATCATATTACATCCAGTTAAAGGAAGGGTTTGTAGATTGATACAACTACATATCTCAGTTTGAGTTTCATGTCTCCATCATATTACATCCAGTTAAAGGAAGGGTTTGTAGATTGATACAACTACATATCTCAGTTTGAGTTTCATGTCTCCATCATATTACATCCAGTTAAAGGAAGGGTTTGTAGATTGATACAACTACATATCTCAGTTTGAGTTTCATGTCTCCATCATATTACATCCAGTCAAAAGAAGGGTTTGTAGATTGATACAACTACATATCTCAGTTTGAGTTTCATGTCTCCATCATATTACATCCAGTTAAAGGAAGGGTTTGTAGATTGATACAACTACATATCTCAGTTTGAGTTTCATGTCTCCATCATATTACATCCAGTTAAAGGAAGGGTTTGTAGATTGATACAACTACATATCTCAGTTTGAGTTTCATGTCTCCATCATATTACATCCAGTTAAGGAAGGGTTTGTAGATTGATACAACTACATATCTCAGTTTGAGTTTCATGTCTCCATCATATTACATCCAGTTAAAGGAAGGGTTTGTAGATTGATACAACTACATATCTCAGTTTGAGTTTCATGTCTCCATCATATTACATCCAGTTAAAGGAAGGGTTTGTAGATTGATACAACTACATATCTCAGTTTGAGTTTCATGTCTCCATCATATTACATCCAGTTAAAGAAGGGTTTGTAGATTGATACAACTACATATCTCAGTTTGAGTTTCATGTCTCCATCATATTACATCCAGTTAAAGGAAGGGTTTGTAGATTGATACAACTACATATCTCAGTTTGAGTTTCATGTCTCCATCATATTACATCCAGTTAAAGGAAGGGTTTGTAGATTGATACAACTACATATCTCAGTTTGAGTTTCATGTCTCCATCATATTACATCCAGTTAAAGGAAGGGTTTGTAGATTGATACAACTACATATCTCAGTTTGAGTTTCATGTCTCCATCATATTACATCCAGTTAAAGGAAGGGTTTGTAGATTGATACAACTACATATCTCAGTTTGAGTTTCATGTCTCCATCATATTACATCCAGTTAAAGGAAGGGTTTGTAGATTGATACAACTACATATCTCAGTTTGAGTTTCATGTCTCCATCATATTACATCCAGTTAAAGGAAGGGTTTGTAGATTGATACAACTACATATCTCAGTTTGAGTTTCATGTCTCCATCATATTACATCCAGTGAATATCTCAGTTTGAGTTTCAGTCTCCATCATATTAAAGAAGGGTTTGTAGATTGATACAACTACATATCTCAGTTTGAGTTTCATGTCTCCATCATATTACATCCAGTTAAAGGAAGGGTTTGTAGATTGATACAACTACATATCTCAGTTTGAGTTTCATGTCTCCATCATATTACATCCAGTTAAAGGAAGGGTTTGTAGATTGATACAACTACATATCTCAGTTTGAGTTTCATGTCTCCATCATATTACATCCAGTTAAAGGAAGGGTTTGTAGATTGATACAACTACATATCTCAGTTTGAGTTTCATGTCTCCATCATATTACATCCAGTCAAAGGAAGGGTTTGTAGATTGATACAACTACATATCTCAGTTTGAGTTTCATGTCTCCATCATATTACATCCAGTTAAAGGAAGGGTTTGTAGATTGATACAACTACATATCTCAGTTTGAGTTTCATGTCTCCATCATATTACATCCAGTTAAAGGAAGGGTTTGTAGATTGATACAACTACATATCTCAGTTTGAGTTTCATGTCTCCATCATATTACATCCAGTCAAAAGAAGGGTTTGTAGATTGATACAACTACATATCTCAGTTTGAGTTTCATGTCTCCATCATATTACATCCAGTTAAAGGAAGGGTTTGTAGATTGATACAACTACATATCTCAGTTTGAGTTTCATGTCTCCATCATATTACATCCAGTTAAAGGAAGGGTTTGTAGATTGATACAACTACATATCTCAGTTTGAGTTTCATGTCTCCATCATATTACATCCAGTCAAAGGAAGGGTTTGTAGATTGATACAACTACATATCTCAGTTTGAGTTTCATGTCTCCATCATATTACATCCAGTTAAAGGAAGGGTTTGTAGATTGATACAACTACATATCTCAGTTTGAGTTTCATGTCTCCATCATATTACATCCAGTTAAAGGAAGGGTTTGTAGATTGATACAACTACATATCTCAGTTTGAGTTTCATGTCTCCATCATATTACATCCAGTCAAAGGAAGGGTTTGTAGATTGATACAACTCACATATCTCAGTTTGAGTTTCATGTCTCCATCATATTACATCCAGTTAAAGGAAGGGTTTGTAGATTGATACAACTACATATCTCAGTTTGAGTTTCATGTCTCCATCATATTACATCCAGTTAAAGGAAGGGTTTGTAGATTGATACAACTACATATCTCAGTTTGAGTTTCATGTCTCCATCATATTACATCCAGTCACAAGGAAGGGTTTGTAGATTGATACAACTACATATCTCAGTTTGAGTTTCATGTCTCCATCATATTACATCCAGTCAAAGGAAGGGTTTGTAGATTGATACAACTACATATCTCAGTTTGAGTTTCATGTCTCCATCATATTACATCCAGTTAAAGGAAGGGTTTGTAGATTGATACAACTACATATCTCAGTTTGAGTTTCATGTCTCCATCATATTACATCCAGTCAAAGAAGGGTTTGTAGATTGATACAACTACGTATCTCAGTTTGAGTTTCATGTCTCCATCATATTACATCCAGTTAAAGGAAGGGTTTGTAGATTGATACAACTACATATCTCAGTTTGAGTTTCATGTCTCCATCATATTACATCCAGTTAAAGGAAGGGTTTGTAGATTGATACAACTACATATCTCAGTTTGAGTTTCATGTCTCCATCATATTACATCCAGTCAAAAGAAGGGTTTGTAGATTGATACAACTACATATCTCAGTTTGAGTTTCATGTCTCCATCATATTACATCCAGTTAAAGGAAGGGTTTGTAGATTGATACAACTACATATCTCAGTTTGAGTTTCATGTCTCCATCATATTACATCCAGTTAAAGGAAGGGTTTGTAGATTGATACAACTACATATCTCAGTTTGAGTTTCATGTCTCCATCATATTACATCCAGTCAAAGAAGGGTTTGTAGATTGATACAACTACATTATCTCAGTTTGAGTTTCATGTCTCCATCATATTACATCCAGTCAAAGGAAGGGTTTGTAGATTGATACAACTACATATCTCAGTTTGAGTTTCATGTCTCCATCATATTACATCCAGTTAAAGGAAGGGTTTGTAGATTGATACAACTACATATCTCAGTTTGAGTTTCATGTCTCCATCATATTACATCCAGTCAAAGAAGGGTTTGTAGATTGATACAACTACATATCTCAGTTTGAGTTTCATGTCTCCATCATATTACATCCAGTTAAAGGAAGGGTTTGTAGATTGATACAACTACATATCTCAGTTTGAGTTTCATGTCTCCATCATATTACATCCAGTTAAAGGAAGGGTTTGTAGATTGATACAACTACATATCTCAGTTTGAGTTTCATGTCTCCATCATATTACATCCAGTTAAAGGAAGGGTTTGTAGATTGATACAACTACATATCTCAGTTTGAGTTTCATGTCTCCATCATATTACATCCAGTTAAAGGAAGGGTTTGTAGATTGATACAACTACATATCTCAGTTTGAGTTTCATGTCTCCATCATATTACATCCAGTTAAAGGAAGGGTTTGTAGATTGATACAACTACATATCTCAGTTTGAGTTTCATGTCTCCATCATATTACATCCAGTTAAAGGAAGGGTTTGTAGATTGATACAACTACATATCTCAGTTTGAGTTTCATGTCTCCATCATATTACATCCAGTTAAAGGAAGGGTTTGTAGATTGATACAACTACATATCTCAGTTTGAGTTTCATGTCTCCATCATATTACATCCAGTTAAAGGAAGGGTTTGTAGATTGATACAACTACATATCTCAGTTTGAGTTTCATGTCTCCATCATATTACATCCAGTTAAAGGAAGGGTTTGTAGATTGATACAACTACATATCTCAGTTTGAGTTTCATGTCTCCATCATATTACATCCAGTTAAAGAAGGGTTTGTAGATTGATACAACTACATATCTCAGTTTGAGTTTCATGTCTCCATCATATTACATCCAGTTAAAGGAAGGGTTTGTAGATTGATACAACTACATAACTCAGTTTGAGTTTCATGTCTCCATCATATTACATCCAGTCAAAAGAAGGGTTTGTAGATTGATACAACTACATATCTCAGTTTGAGTTTCATGTCTCCATCATATTACATCCAGTTAAAGGAAGGGTTTGTAGATTGATACAACTACATATCTCAGTTTGAGTTTCATGTCTCCATCATATTACATCCAGTTAAAGGAAGGGTTTGTAGATTGATACAACTACATATCTCAGTTTGAGTTTCATGTCTCCATCATATTACATCCAGTTAAAGGAAGGGTTTGTAGATTGATACAACTACATATCTCAGTTTGAGTTTCATGTCTCCATCATATTACATCCAGTCAAAAGAAGGGTTTGTAGATTGATACAACTACATATCTCAGTTTGAGTTTTATGTCTCCATCATGTTACATCCAGTTAAAGGAAGGGTTTGTAGATTGATACAACTACATATCTCAGTTTGAGTTTCATGTCTCCATCATATTACATCCAGTTAAAGGAAGGGTTTGTAGATTGATACAACTACATATCTCAGTTTGAGTTTCATGTCTCCATCATATTACATCCAGTTAAAGGAAGGGTTTGTAGATTGATACAACTACGTATCTCAGTTTGAGTTTCATGTCTCCATCATATTACATCCAGTTAAAGGAAGGGTTTGTAGATTGATACAACTACATATCTCAGTTTGAGTTTCATGTCTCCATCATATTACATCCAGTTAAAGGAAGGGTTTGTAGATTGATACAACTACATATCTCAGTTTGAGTTTCATGTCTCCATCATATTACATCCAGTCAAAGAAGGGTTTGTAGATTGATACAACTACATATCTCAGTTTGAGTTTCATGTCTCCATCATATTACATCCAGTTAAAGGGAGGGTTTGTAGATTGATACAACTACATATCTCAGTTTGAGTTTCATGTCTCCATCATATTACATCCAGTTAAAGGAAGGGTTTGTAGATTGATACAACTACATATCTCAGTTTGAGTTTCATGTCTCCATCATATTACATCCAGTTAAAGGAAGGGTTTGTAGATTGATACAACTACATAACTCGGTTTGAGTTTCATGTCTCCATCATATTACATCCAGTTAAAGGAAGGGTTTGTAGATTGATACAACTACATATCTCAGTTTGAGTTTCATGTCTCCATCATATTACATCCAGTTAAAGGAAGGGTTTGTAGATTGATACAACTACATTATCTCAGTTTGAGTTTCATGTCTCCATCATATTACATCCAGTTAAAGGAAGGGTTTGTAGATTGATACAACTACGTATCTCAGTTTGAGTTTCATGTCTGCATCATATTACATCCAGTGAAAAGAAGGGTTTGTAGATTGATACAACTACATATCTCAGTTTGAGTTTCATGTCTCCATCATATTACATCCAGTTAAAGGAAGGGTTTGTAGATTGATACAACTACATATCTCAGTTTGAGTTTCATGTCTCCATCATATTACATCCAGTTAAAGGAAGGGTTTGTAGATTGATACAACTACATATCTCAGTTTGAGTTTCATGTCTCCATCATATTACATCCAGTTAAAGGAAGGGTTTGTAGATTGATACAACTACATATCTCAGTTTGAGTTTCATGTCTCCATCATATTACATCCAGTTAAAGGAAGGGTTTGTAGATTGATACAACTACATATCTCAGTTTGAGTTTCATGTCTCCATCATATTACATCCAGTTAAAGGAAGGGTTTGTAGATTGATACAACTACATATCTCAGTTTGAGTTTCATGTCTCCATCATATTACATCCAGTTAAAAGAAGGGTTTGTAGATTGATACAACTACATATCTCAGTTTGAGTTTCATGTCTCCATCATATTACATCCAGTTAAAGGAAGGGTTTGTAGATTGATACAACTACATATCTCAGTTTGAGTTTCATGTCTCCATCATATTACATCCAGTTAAAGGAAGGGTTTGTAGATTGATACAACTACATATCTCAGTTTGAGTTTCATGTCTCCATCATATTACATCCAGTCAAAGAAGGGTTTGTAGATTGATACAACTACATTATCTCAGTTTGAGTTTCATGTCTCCATCATATTACATCCAGTTAAAGGAAGGGTTTGTAGATTGATACAACTACATATCTCAGTTTGAGTTTCATGTCTCCATCATATTACATCCAGTTAAAGGAAGGGTTTGTAGATTGATACAACTACATATCTCAGTTTGAGTTTCATGTCTCCATCATATTACATCCAGTTAAAAGAAGGGTTTGTAGATTGATACAACTACATATCTCAGTTTGAGTTTCATGTCTCCATCATATTACATCCAGTTAAAGGAAGGGTTTGTAGATTGATACAACTACATATCTCAGTTTGAGTTTCATGTCTCCATCATATTACATCCAGTTAAAGGAAGGGTTTGTAGATTGATACAACTACATATCTCAGTTTGAGTTTCATGTCTCCATCATATTACATCCAGTTAAAGGAAGGGTTTGTAGATTGATACAACTACATATCTCAGTTTGAGTTTCATGTCTCCATCATATTACATCCAGTTAAAGGAAGGGTTTGTAGATTGATACAACTACATATCTCAGTTTGAGTTTCATGTCTCCATCATATTACATCCAGTTAAAGGAAGGGTTTGTAGATTGATACAACTACATATCTCAGTTTGAGTTTCATGTCTCCATCATATTACATCCAGTTAAAGGAAGGGTTTGTAGATTGATACAACTACATATCTCAGTTTGAGTTTCATGTCTCCATCATATTACATCCAGTGAAAAGAAGGGTTTGTAGATTGATACAACTACATATCTCAGTTTGAGTTTCATGTCTCCATCATATTACATCCAGTTAAAGGAAGGGTTTGTAGATTGATACAACTACATATCTCAGTTTGAGTTTCATGTCTCCATCATATTACATCCAGTTAAAGGAAGGGTTTGTAGATTGATACAACTACATATCTCAGTTTGAGTTTCATGTCTCCATCATATTACATCCAGTCAAAGGAAGGGTTTGTAGATTGATACAACTACATATCTCAGTTTGAGTTTCATGTCTCCATCATATTACATCCAGTTAAAGAAGGGTTTGTAGATTGATACAACTACATATCTCAGTTTGAGTTTCATGTCTCCATCATATTACATCCAGTTAAAGGAAGGGTTTGTAGATTGATACAACTACATATCTCAGTTTGAGTTTCATGTCTCCATCATATTACATCCAGTTAAAGAAGGGTTTGTAGATTGATACAACTACATATCTCAGTTTGAGTTTCATGTCTCCATCATATTACATCCAGTTAAAGGAAGGGTTTGTAGATTGATACAACTACATATCTCAGTTTGAGTTTCATGTCTCCATCATATTACATCCAGTCAAAAGAAGGGTTTGTAGATTGATACAACTACATATCTCAGTTTGAGTTTCATGTCTCCATCATATTACATCCAGTTAAAGGAAGGGTTTGTAGATTGATACAACTACATATCTCAGTTTGAGTTTCATGTCTCCATCATATTACATCCAGTTAAAGGAAGGGTTTGTAGATTGATACAACTACATATCTCAGTTTGAGTTTCATGTCTCCATCATATTACATCCAGTTAAAGGAAGGGTTTGTAGATTGATACAACTACATATCTCAGTTTGAGTTTCATGTCTCCATCATATTACATCCAGTTAAAGGAAGGGTTTGTAGATTGATACAACTACATATCTCAGTTTGAGTTTCATGTCTCCATCATATTACATCCAGTTAAAGGAAGGGTTTGTAGATTGATACAACTACATATCTCAGTTTGAGTTTCATGTCTCCATCATATTACATCCAGTTAAAGGAAGGGTTTGTAGATTGATACAACTACATATCTCAGTTTGAGTTTCATGTCTCCATCATATTACATCCAGTTAAAGGAAGGGTTTGTAGATTGATACAACTACATATCTCAGTTTGAGTTTCATGTCTCCATCATATTACATCCAGTTAAAGGAAGGGTTTGTAGATTGATACAACTACATATCTCAGTTTGAGTTTCATGTCTCCATCATATTACATCCAGTCAAAGGAAGGGTTTGTAGATTGATACAACTACATATCTCAGTTTGAGTTTCATGTCTCCATCATATTACATCCAGTTAAAGGAAGGGTTTGTAGATTGATACAACTACATATCTCAGTTTGAGTTTCATGTCTCCATCATATTACATCCAGTTAAAGAAGGGTTTGTAGATTGATACAACTACATATCTCAGTTTGAGTTTCATGTCTCCATCATATTACATCCAGTTAAAGGAAGGGTTTGTAGATTGATACAACTACATATCTCAGTTTGAGTTTCATGTCTCCATCATATTACATCCAGTTAAAGGAAGGGTTTGTAGATTGATACAACTACATATCTCAGTTTGAGTTTCATGTCTCCATCATATTACATCCAGTTAAAGAAGGGTTTGTAGATTGATACAACTACATATCTCAGTTTGAGTTTCATGTCTCCATCATATTACATCCAGTTAAAGGAAGGGTTTGTAGATTGATACAACTACATATCTCAGTTTGAGTTTCATGTCTCCATCATATTACATCCAGTTAAAGGAAGGGTTTGTAGATTGATACAACTACATATCTCAGTTTGAGTTTCATGTCTCCATCATATTACATCCAGTTAAAGGAAGGGTTTGTAGATTGATACAACTACATATCTCAGTTTGAGTTTCATGTCTCCATCATATTACATCCAGTTAAAGGAAGGGTTTGTAGATTGATACAACTACATATCTCAGTTTGAGTTTCATGTCTCCATCATATTACATCCAGTTAAAGGAAGGGTTTGTAGATTGATACAACTACATATCTCAGTTTGAGTTTCATGTCTCCATCATATTACATCCAGTTAAAGGAAGGGTTTGTAGATTGATACAACTACATATCTCAGTTTGAGTTTCATGTCTCCATCATATTACATCCAGTTAAAGGAAGGGTTTGTAGATTGATACAACTACATTATCTCAGTTTGAGTTTCATGTCTCCATCATATTACATCCAGTTAAAGGAAGGGTTTGTAGATTGATACAACTACATATCTCAGTTTGAGTTTCATGTCTCCATCATATTACATCCAGTTAAAGGAAGGGTTTGTAGATTGATACAACTACATATCTCAGTTTGAGTTTCATGTCTCCATCATATTACATCCAGTTAAAGGAAGGGTTTGTAGATTGATACAACTACATATCTCAGTTTGAGTTTCATGTCTCCATCATATTACATCCAGTTAAAGGAAGGGTTTGTAGATTGATACAACTACATATCTCAGTTTGAGTTTCATGTCTCCATCATATTACATCCAGTCAAAGAAGGGTTTGTAGATTGATACAACTACATATCTCAGTTTGAGTTTCATGTCTCCATCATGTTACATCCAGTTAAAGGAAGGGTTTGTAGATTGATACAACTACATATCTCAGTTTGAGTTTCATGTCTCCATCATATTACATCCAGTTAAAGGAAGGGTTTGTAGATTGATACAACTACATATCTCAGTTTGAGTTTCATGTCTCCATCATATTACATCCAGTTAAAGAAGGGTTTGTAGATTGATACAACTA
This sequence comes from Tachypleus tridentatus, assembly GCF_004210375.1. Lineage (NCBI taxonomy): Eukaryota > Metazoa > Arthropoda > Merostomata > Xiphosura > Limulidae > Tachypleus > Tachypleus tridentatus. Next base: position 12,879,931 of record NC_134837.1, read on the forward strand.
CGTATCTCAGTTTGAGTTTCATGTCTCCATCATATTACATCCAGTTAAAGAAGGGTTTGTAGATTGATACAACTACATATCTCAGTTTGAGTTTCATGTCTCCATCATATTACATCCAGTTAAGGAAGGGTTTGTAGATTGATACAACTACATATCTCAGTTTGAGTTTCATGTCTCCATCATGTACATCCAGTCAAAGGAAGGTTTTGTAGATTGATACAACTACATTATCTCAGTTTGAGTTTCATGTCTCCATCATTACATCCAGTTAAAGAAGGGTTTGTAGATTGATTCCTTCATATCTCAGTTTGAGTTTCATGTCTCCATCATATTACATCCAGTTAAAGGAAGGGTTTGTAGATTGATACAACTACATATCTCAGTTTGAGTTTCATGTCATCATCTACATCAGTTCAGGAAGGTTTGTAGATTACATCCAGTTTCAAATATTACATCCAGTCAAAAGAAGGGTTTGTAGATTGATACAACTACATTATCTCAGTTTGAGTTTCATGTCTCCATCATATTACATCCAGTTAAAGGAAGGGTTTGTAGATTGATACAACTACATATCTCAGTTTGAGTTTCATGTCTCCATCATATTACATCCAGTTAAAGAAGGGTTTGTAGATTGATACAACTACATTATCTCAGTTTGAGTTTCATGTCTCCATCATATTACATCCAGTTAAAGGAAGGGTTTGTAGATTGATACAACTACATTATCTCAGTTTGAGTTTCATGTCTCCATCATATTACATCCAGTTAAGGAAGGGTTTGTAGATTGATACAACTACATATCTCAGTTTGAGTTTCATGTCTCCATCATATTACATCCAGTTAAAGAAGGGTTTGTAGATTGATACAACTACATATCTCAGTTTGAGTTTCATGTCTCCATCATATTACATCCAGTTAAAGGAAGGGTTTGTAGATTGATACAACTACATATCTCAGTTTGAGTTTCATGTCTCCATCATATTACATCCAGTTAAAGGAAGGGTTTGTAGATTGATACAACTTCATATCTCAGTTTGAGTTTCATGTCTCCATCATATGTTACATCCAGTTAAAAGAAGGGTTTGTGGATTGATACAGCTACATTATCTCAGTTTGAGTTTCATGTCTCCATCATATTACATCCAGTTAAAGGAAGGGTTTGTAGATTGATACAACTCATATCTCAGTTTGAGTTTCATGTCCATCCATCATATTACATCCAGTTAAAGGAAGGGTTTGTAGGTGATACAGCTTCACATATCTCAGTTTGAGTTTCATGTCTCCATCATGTACATCCAGTTAAAGAGGGTTTGTAGATTGATACAACTCCATATCTCAGTTTGAGTTTCATGTCTCCATCATATTACATCCAGTTAAAGGAAGGGTTTGTAGATTGATACAACTACATATCTCCAGTTTGAGTTTCATGTCTCCATCATATTACATCCAGTCAAAGGAAGGGTTTGTAGATTGATACAACTACATATCTCAGTTTGAGTTTCATGTCTCCATCATATTTACATCCAGTCAAAGGGAAGGGTTTGTAGATTGATACAACTACATGTATCTCAGTTTGAGTTTCATGTCTCCATCATGCCATTACATCCAGTTAAAGGAAGGGTTTGTAGATTGTACAGCTACACATATCTCAGTTTGAGTTTCATGTCTCCATCATATTACATACAGTTAAAGAAGGGTTTGTAGGTGATACAACTTCATTATCTCAGTTTCAGTTTCATGTCTCCATCATATTACATCCAGTGAAAGGGAAGGGTTTGTAGGGTGATACAACTACGTATCTCAGTTTGATTTTCGGCATCTCCATCATATTACATCCAGCGAAAAGAAGGGTTTGTAGATTGATACAACTTCTATAACTCGGTTTGGAGTTTCATGTCTCTATCATGTTACATCCAGTTAAAGGAGGGTTTGTAGATTTGATACAACTACGTATCTCAGTTTGAGTTTCATGTCTCCATCATATACATCAGTCAAAGAAGGTTTGTTCAGATTGATACAACTCATTATCTCAGTTTGAGTTTCATGTCTCCATCATGAGTACATCCAGTTAAAGGAAGGGTTTGTAGACTGATACAACTACATGGCTCAGTTTGAGTTTCATGTCTCCATCATATTACACATCAGTGAAAAGAAGGTTTTGTAGACCGAGTATACAGCTACATA